>NW_015386512.1:502375-534206 GCF_001527695.2 Protobothrops mucrosquamatus | reverse complement strand
TTTGAAATTTGATGTCGATGAGATTTTATTAAAATAATTAACCCATGAATTAATATGTTATTGACAGGGAACTCCCGTTACAGAAAGGCGATGTTGTTTACATTTATAAGGAGGTGGATCAGAATTGGTACGAAGGCGAACACCATGGACGAGTGGGTATCTTCCCACAATGTTACATAGAGGTACTGTTCTGTTTATTAAGCTACCCAAGGTGTCAGGACTGGCTGGGCTGACACAAGATCAAAACTGTCGTATCTTCTTCAGATTTTTACATATGCCTTTTGCTTTTGTTTTATAGTTATTTAACCCAACAGAAAAAATCCAAACTAAAAAGACTTCACCACTGCAAATCTTGGAATACGGAAATGCAGTTGCCAAATTCAGTTTCACTGGAGATACCGCTGTGGAAATGTCCTTCAGGAAGGTAGAGAGAGACCAGTCATTGTAAACCATTTTGAAATATTCCTTTCTCATGCAATCTACTGACATCAGTTCAGTTGCAAAGGACAGCAAATGGATGTTCTAAGCAGCGGATTGGAAATTTAAAATGTTAAAAAATATATTTTGCGCGGGGTTTTCTAAAAATGGAAGGTTTGGGGTTAGTTATCACCTAACATGAACTTTGGCCAGTGCAACAGGCGTATTTGTTTACATTTTTATAGGGTTAGTTTTGCATCTAAGTGTCCAAAAATATGCAATTAGGGTTGATGCTAGAGATAGGCAAGAAATTAAAGATATATATTTATTATATATGTAATAATTAGTCTTGAATTATTTTGCCAAAATAGAAAATATATGCATGTCTATCTGTCTTTTTTTATTTTCTATCTTTGTGAACTATACATTGTACTGGAATCTCCGAATAGTTTAGTTTTGAATCAAAAAGCTAAGCCATTTTCTTAGGCATTGTAAATGCAAGCCAGATAATTTAAAAGAGTTTAATAGAAAGGAGACATCAAATCCATTTTAGGACATCAAGTCCTTCAAGCAAACAGCATCCACGAAATACAGCCTTTATATGTAAGTAGCATAAGCAAGTTCTGAACTTAAACCCATGTTTCTTTCTTTCTTTTTTTCCTACAGGGAGAAAGAATCACACTGATTCGACAGGTAGATGAGAACTGGTATGAAGGGAAAATCCTTGGCACCGTTCGCCAAGGCATCTTCCCTGGCTCTTATGTGGACGTAGTTAAGCACCCAGTGCTGAAAGATACATCAGCCTATGCCTACCGACCGCCAAATTGCAGCCTGACTTCTCCACAGGTACCTGTTTGTGCTTTGCAGAACATTGATAGCGTTGTTAGTCTATTTCCTAGGGCAGTGGTGACGAACCTATAGCACGTGTGCCAGAGGTGGCACGCAGAGCCCTCTCTGTGGGCACGCATGCTGTCGCCCCAGCCCCAACTCTCCCTATGGCCCTCTCCTCACCAGCAGCCCCCCCCAGAGGAGAGTCGCCCCCGGGCACGGCCCGCACGGAGCAGCACAGCCAAGGACATGGCAGTTGGGCAGCAGGGACAACACTAAGCCCTCGCGCCCCATCGCACAGCTGATGCTGCATGGCACGGGCCGAGGGCGTGGCCGCCATGGTGCTGCAGGGCCGCCTGGGCAATCTGCTGCGGTGGGCCGTGGATGTGGTAGGTGGCCCTGCGGGCAGGCGGGGTGGGGGTGGGGCAGGGGTGGTGTGGGCGGTTTTTGGGCACTCAGTGTCTAAAAGGTTCGCCATCACTATCCTAGGGCAGGATGCCCATCATTGGGTCAGCCGTGTCTTCTGGAGTGACAAAGAATTTGTGAAGGTTAAAATGTCCCTTAGCAGAATGGAAGTGAGAGATTTCACCCAAAGCCATCTCTGATTATCCACATGGGATGCATAGATTCTCCTGTGGTGGCTGATTCCAGACGCCGATTGTGATTACAATATGGATTCAGTCGTAGCCATGGGAAACAAGAAAACAGGAGTGTTCCTTAACTAGAGCATTTTAGGTTATGCAGGAAGATAGAGAAGCCACCACCTTGCTGTTAACGAGTAAAACTGCTCCTCTAACACGGCAGTGGCTGGTTTATCAAGGGATGAGATGTTTGCTCCTTTACAGTATTCCATTAATGGTTTGGATTAGCCCTGGGTGAGAGGAAGGCCTGCAGGAGTGTTAATGCTAATCAAGTCCCAGGAGAGCAAACATGCTTAAACATACTTCCATTATGAGAAATGCTTGTAAACCCGCTCCAAGACTGGCCCCAAAAGGGCTGACTGAGAAAATTTTGAATTAGGTGCAGCCACCCATGGTGAAGCTCTTAAATTACAACCAGTTTTCATTCTATTCTAAAAAAAGGTTGCCTTAGATGACATTTCTAATATTTCTTAGAGGTTGAAGGGGAACCAAGGTATGGAAAGAGAATAATTACAATTCAGGGAATGAATATAAGCCTCCCCCTCTTCTCTTCTCTTCTCTTCTCTCCTCTTCTCTTCTCTTCTCTCCTCTCCTCTCGTCTCCTCTCCTCTCCTCTCCTCTCCTCTCCTCTCCCCTTTCTCTCTTCTCTTCTCTTCTCTTCTCTTCTCTTCTCTTCTCTTCTCTTCTCTTCTNTTTGAAATTTGATGTCGATGAGATTTTATTAAAATAATTAACCCATGAATTAATATGTTATTGACAGGGAACTCCCGTTACAGAAAGGCGATGTTGTTTACATTTATAAGGAGGTGGATCAGAATTGGTACGAAGGCGAACACCATGGACGAGTGGGTATCTTCCCACAATGTTACATAGAGGTACTGTTCTGTTTATTCAGCTACCCAAGGTGTCAGGACTGGCTGGGCTGACACAAGATCAAAACTGTCGTATCTTCTTCAGATTTTTACATATGCCTTTTGCTTTTGTTTTATAGTTACTTAACCCAACAGAAAAAATCCAAACTAAAAAGACTTCACCACTGCAAATCTTGGAATACGGAAATGCAGTTGCCAAATTCAGTTTCACTGGAGATACCGCTGTGGAAATGTCCTTCAGGAAGGTAGAGAGAGCAGTCATTGTAAACCATTTTGAAACATTCCTTTCTCATGCAATCTACTGACATCAGTTCAGTTGCAAAGGACAGCAAATGGATGTTCTAAGCAGCGGATTGGAAATTTAAAATGTTAAAAAATATATTTTGCGCGGGGTTTTCTAAAAATGGAAGGTTTGGGGTTAGTTATCACCTAACATGAACTTTGTCCAGTGCAACAGGCGTATTTGTTTACATTTCTATAGCGTTAGTTTTGCATCTAAATGTCCAAAAATATGCAATTAGGGTTGATGCTAGAGATAGGCAAGAAATTAAAGGCCAGATATATATTTATTATATATGTAATAATTAGTCTGAATTATTTTGCCAAAATAGAAAATATATGCATGTCTATCTGTCTTTTTTTATTTTCTATCTTTGTGAACTATACATTGTACTGGAATCTCCGAATAGTTTAGTTTTGAATCAAAAAGCTAAGCCATTTTCTTAGGCATTGTAAATGCAAGCCAGATAATTTAAAAGAGTTTAATAGAAAGGAGACATCAAATCCATTTTAGGACATCAAATCCTTCAAGCAAACAGCATCCACGAAATACAGCCTTTATATGTAAGTACCATAAGCAAGTTCTGAACTTAAACCCATGTTTATTTCTTTTTTCTTTTTCCTACAGGGAGAAAGAATCACACTGATTCGACAGGTAGATGAGAACTGGTATGAAGGGAAAATCCTTGGCACCGTTCGCCAAGGCATCTTCCCTGGCTCTTATGTGGACGTAGTTAAGCAACCAGTGCTGAAAGATACATCAGGCTATGCCTACCGACCGCCAAATTGCAGCCTGACTTCTCCACAGGTACCTGTTTGTGCTTTGCAGAACATTGATGGTGTTGTTAGTCTATTTCCTAGGGCAGTGTTGACGAACCTATGGCACGTGTGCCAGAGGTGGCACTGGCACGCAGAGCCCTCTCTGTGGGCACGCATGCTGTCGCCCCAGCCCCAACTCTCCCTATGGCCCTCTCCTCACCAGCAGCCCCCCCCCGAGGAGAGTCGCCCCCGGGCATGGCCCACACAGAGCAGCACAGCCAAGAACATAGCAGTTGGGCAACAGGGACAACACTAAGCCCTCGCGCCCCATCGCACAGCTGATGCTGCATGGCACAGGCCGAGGGCGTGGCCGCCATGGTGCTGCAGGGCCGCCTGGGCAATCTGCTGTGGTGGGCCGTGGATGTGGTAGGTGGCCCTGCGGGCAAGCGGGGTGGGGGGTGGGGCAAGGGTGGTGTGGGCGGTTTTTGGGCACTCAGTGTCTAAAAGGTTCGCCATCACTATCCTAGGGCAGGATGCCCATCATTGGGTCAGCCGTGTCTTCTGGAGTGACAAAGAATTTATGAAGGTTAAAATGTCCCTTAGCAGAATGGAAGTGAGAGATTTCACCCAAAGCCATCTCTGATTATCCACATGGGATGCATAGATTCTCCTACGGTGACTGATTCCAGATGCCGATTGTGATTACAATATGGATTCAGTCGTAGCCATGGGAAACAAGAAAACAGGAATGTTCCTTAACTAGAGCATTTTAGGTTATGCAGGAAGATAGAGAAGCCACCACCTTGCTGTTAACGAGTAAAACTGCTCCTCTAACACGGCAGTGCCTGGTTTATCAAGGGATGAGATGTCTGCTTTTTTACAGTATTCCCCCATGAATGGTTTGGATTAGCCCTGGGTGAGAGGAAGGCCTGCAGGAGTGCTAATGCTAATCAAGTCCCAGGAGAGCAAACATGCTTAAACATACTTCCATTATGAGAAATGCTTGTAAACCCGCTTCAAGACTGGCCCAAAAAGGCCTAAGAAAATTTTGAATTAGGTGCAGCCACCCATGGTGAAGCTCTTAAATTACAACCAGTTTTCATTCTATTCTAAAAAAAGGTTGCCTTAGATGACATTTCTAATATTTCTTAGAGGTGGAAAGGGAACCAAGGTATGGAAAGAGAATAATTACAATTCAGGGAATGAATATAAGCCTCCCCTCTTCTCTTCTCTTCTCTTCTCTTCTCTTCTCTTCTCTCCTCTCCTCTCGTCTCCTCTCCTCTCCTCTCCTCTCCTCTCCTCTCCCCTTTCTCTCTTCTCTTCTCTTCTCTTCTCTTCTCTTCTCTTCTCTTCTCTTCTCTTCTCTTCTCTTCTCTCTCCCTCCCTCCCTCTGTGTGTGTGTGTGTGTGTGTGTGGCCACATTTGTGTGTGGTCTGCCTGGTTTTCTTTTCCAGAAATTGTCCGAAAACTTTAATTTCCCTCTTTTGGGTGTTTTCAGGGCTGGCTTCTGGTTATCCTGGAAGGGATCCCACTGTGGAAAAGTAACACCGTCTCAGGTGGTGGCTTTTCTGTGGAAAAGCCTTCCACAATAAAAAGGAAAGACTTCTTACACCTCTGACCTTTTCAATTTAACTCACTTAAGGTAGTAGTGTCTGAGCAGAAGGCAGCGAATTTAAGGCACGGCTTTGGCTTTTGTGATCAAAAGCTGCAGAAGAAAAGAGATTTCTTTTGACAAGATTGCCCTTTGGTAGCAGCCGTTTGGCTAGGTAGCAAAATAATTGTATTTATTTATTTACATACATTTATATTGCCCATATTACCACACTCCAAGCAGCATATGAAAAGTTGCATAAAAACAGACCATTCAATTAAGCATCTCCCCCAAAACACATAGAAGAAAGGAAATGGCAACAGGTTCAATAGCCTTGTTTCCATAGCCTTGGCAAATACTAGTGAGAAGGGGACAGGCAGGCAGGCACAGCCCCCCCCCCCGGGGGGGGGGAGGCATGTTCAGATAGGCTTAGAGCAGCAGGATGAATTTGCCAACATGTAGAATCATGGTATTAAACATGGGGAAATGGATGGGGACATTTTAAGACACAGGAATGTTCCCAGAAAGCTGGTAGCTAACATGTGGTATGTTGCACAATGAATGTCGAAGGAAACAAAACGGTAGAATCCAAGGGTTAGAAAGGCCCTTGGCTATTTTTTTAGTTCCCTTCGCCCCCTTCCCAGGACAGGAACCTTTTCCAACACCATCTCTGCGCAAGAGTAGCTTGCTCATTGCGGGGTTGAATACAAAGGCAAGCAACCGCTGTGAGAGTTAGCAAGGAAAAACTGAACTGCAAAGAAAATATGCAGGGACGAAGAGTGAATGCACCAAGAGGAAAAAAAAGAGGGCTTGGTTGAAGGGAGATCTTGAGGCAGAGAGCCCTGAGAAGTTTGAAGAGAAAAGGCAGGATGGAAGCAAGAATGGTTTGCAACATTGTAGGGAGTTATCAAGAAGTCTCGTGTTGTGTTTCCTTTTTGTTGCCTCCCGTCTTTTATTCACCCTCCATGGGCATGGGGGAGGTGGAGAGAAGAGGGCACACGGATCCCAATTTCGTGATGCAAATTACACCCCTTTTTATACCACAGGCACTAATGCTTAGTGCTTATCCTTTACCTGCATTGTAACTTGGCTTGCTCTGAAAGTGAAATGCTGGATGGAGATGCATGACGTACAACCCTCCCTCTTTCTCATTAGTTTTCTTATTTGTAGGAATTAATGCCTTGGAATTCCAGTGGCCCAGGAGGACTTTGTCCACGGGCCCCTCCGCAAATAACATTACAATTCACATCCTGTGGATTTTCAAAGGAGGGATGTTTAAATGTATTTTATCTTTAAATTACAAACATTAACTTAGATTCCATAAACTTGACTATGTGGAAGTAGCACTTTTACTTTGTTTTACCTGTGCTCACACACTGAAGGGCCCACTTAACGTTTGCTGATAGGTTATAGGTTGCAAGATGCTTTAAATTTGGGAGTCTGATAAAATTACAGGGATATACATGTTCAATCAATCAATCAATCAATCAGTCAATCAATCAAATGATCCACAGTACCAGCTGGGGTCACAGAGAATAGCAGACATCTTCCTCCTGCTAAGGGACCTCAAATGTTGTATTAAAGTGCCTCTCCTGTCATCCTCCCTCTCCCGCCTCCAGATCTGTTATTTCAATTAACTGTCTAAAGTTGGAAATCTATGTTGTGCTGTTTGTAAGATTTGAATCTATTAATGGTGCCGGTGCTAAAAATTTTCCCTTCTCATGTACTTTTAACAATTAAACAGCCTTCACTGAGGCCAGGACCCGAACTCACAGAATCGGAAAAGAACTATGTGGTAAGGTCACCCCAGAGTCCTGTCTGCAGCCTCATTTGCACATAGTTCCTCTCTGAGCCCTCCACAGTGGCCAGCACTACTGAGCTGAACAAGGGTTTGGGTGTGCGTTTGTCACCCGGTGCACAAGGGTTTCCATGTGTCCAGGTCTTTAGACTGTTTTTACAGCATAAATGCCAAAACACAAATGGCAGTAACAAACAAAAATGGGGAGAAAAATCAACTAGTTGTCCTTATAAGCCCTGCATTTGTAGAAGCCACAGCTGAGGTTTGAGTTTCTTTTCATTTGGTGGCTCAGTGAATGCAGAGTCTCTCCAAGTTGGCTACGAATAAAGAAAAAGCGCAATCTGAGATATATTGCATTGTTAGAAAAATTAAATTGCATGCCAGAGACAAAATTTCATACCCAGATCTGAATTGTTAAATGTGAGGTGCTTTCTGACTAATTGCAATCTCTTTTGCTGCTGTGTTATAAACTTTAAAAACTAAATACTCAATTTTTCTGTATCTTGCCTGTTTTTCTGTGCTTACAACCTGGATTTCTTCTACACATTCCTTCCCGGATTGTATTCTGGATCTACCACTCTTGTTGTCTGCTTGGACATGCTAAATGCTTCCTCTGGACTGTCCCATTTCGTCCTGACCTGCCCACACTTCCTGTTTTCTTCATTCCCACCCGGGATGGCAACTGGGCCCTATCACTATTATCCAGGAAGTTGTTTGCAATGAGATCTTAAACATTGCCGAAAAATCTGTTCATTACTGCAGCACTCTTTCTCAGCCTGTCTTTTGTCATAAGGGGCAGTTTAGTGACAATAAATCATCTTTCATCATTTCTCAGCAACCTCAAATCTTGCCATTAGAAACTGGCCTGGACCGGAATCACGCCACACGAGAAATGTAAGTTTGCCCGTGCTGTAGATTTGGTGGATTACGTTCCTTTTTTTTTTTTAAAGAATAAAGTTCCCGGTCAAGGGATTTGAGGTTATGTTCATTTTAAGATTGCAGTTTTGAGTAATATATTTAGCATCTTGCAGTTCTAGGAAAGTTTTAGAGGAAATTTTATCCGTTTTATCCCAGAAAAACATCCTGCACTTGATGATGTAGCCCAGCGGTTCTCAACCTATGGGTCGTGACCCCATTTGGGGTCAATCGACCATTTCACGGGGGTCGCCAAGCAAGGCTGTCCGCCATTTTTTTTGTCCGCCATTTTTTCCCCCTTTTCCAGCGGGTGCCTTACCTCCCTTGGGCTGGGTCAGCTGGTGGTCGGCCTGCTCCGTCTCTGCCGCTTGCCAGCTATGCCTCAGCCGGCGCAGGGGGCGGAACCACACATGCACGGCGCTCCTGGGCAGGGAAAGTCCTCGACCTACGACCGGTTGGGTAGTCCTCGACTTATGACCGGTTTAGTCCTCGACTTACGACCGGTTTAGTCCTCGACTTACGACCGGTTTAGTCCTCAACTTACGACCGGTTGGGGGGTCGCGGCATTAAAAAGGTTGAGAACCACTGATGTAGCCACTCATAGCTGCTGGCGATGAGTTTGCAGGATCCCCTCTTTTTTGTTGGAGAATCTTAAGACGACATGGAAAAACCACAATCTTGCTGTGAGAGTCACACTGGCAGACCACTATGAATTTTACATAGTCAATGTACATGTAAAAGTTAAAGACCGTTTAGAATAGTTTTTAGTATGTCTTGTGCCCTGTTATCTGTTTTGCTCTGTACCTGAAGAAGCATGGCTGGAAAAAGAAGTTCATGGTGGCCATCTTTTTTCCCCTCTATCATGAACCTTCAGGCTTACCTATCGAGCACTTTACAGCTACGCCCCGCAGAACGATGATGAGCTGGAGTTAAGAGATGGAGATGTCATAGATGTGATGGAAAAGTGTGATGATGGCTGGTTTGTTGGTAAGCAAACTTGCCAGCCTTTGGCTGTGCAGTCCAATCAATATCCAGGAGATATTAAGTGGGATATTAAAAACCACATTGCTGTCTTGGGGAACTACATCATTGTGACAAGAGAGTAAAAAGGGGATCTGCAGAGAGATATTTCAAGGTGAAAGTATGACCCTTACTACAGAATGGACGGGATTAAGTCTTTAGTTAAAATAATTTAAAACATCGTCAGGGACATTTTCTTCAATCTTGATACCTATTTGGCCTGTAGGGGGTCCACAGAGGGGAGGTCAAGAAAGTCAAGATGGTGACCACAACCCTGTGATCTAAGACTTGGCCGCCTTGATATATATTATTTCCTTCCCCTTGAGATAAGCATAGATTCTCAGGAAGTCAACACCCAGGTGGTCCTCAACTGACTACCATAAAGGAGCCTACCCATTGTGGATGGAAGTCTTGATAGCTGTTAAGCAAAGGCCCATGCGACTGTCTTGCCTCATGACACCCCCCCCCCATCCCTGCTCTTCCTGATGTGGTTATTAAATGAACATGGGCCTGGTTAAGCGAGCTCTCGGTTCTAGGCCAAGGACCCTTCCAGCCCTCGGGGTCTCCACAGGCATGGACTGCTTCACATCCCATCAGCCTCATACCCTCCCTCCTCCTCACCCCATGTCACCCATTGCACACTTGAGGTTCCTCAGAATTCAGGGAAGGAGGGCAAGTCGATCCATTTCTGGGCCATATGGTGCAATGGCCTGGAAGCAGCCATTTTATGGGTGGTTGCATGGAATTGGGGGTACTCTGAAAATGGCAGCCACTTCTGGGACTGTGCCCCACAGCCCGGGAATGGAACAGCCTGCCTTGCTTTCCTAATGTGAACTCTGGAGATCTTCAAAAGGTGAGGAAGAAGGTGTGGGACCTGGTGTGGTGGAAGCAGGTCCAAAGGCTGCGGGGACACAAGGGATGGGGCATGGGGGCGCTGTGGCATCCCTGTAGTCCAGGGGTCCTCAACCTTGGCAACTTTAAGACTTTGCTGGCTGAGGAATTCTGGGAGTTGAAGTCCACAAGTCTTAAAGTTGCCACGGTTGAGGACCCCTGCTGTAGTCGGTCTTGGGGATGAATGCCTTTGGGGGCACCGCAGCAGCCATAACTTATTGAACTAAGTCATAAGTAGATTTTGGGAGTTCACTGTAACTAAAGATTAGTTGCAACTAAAGTTAGTTGCATAACTTAGTTATATATTTTTTAATTTCTATTTTTTTTTATTTAAAAAAATTAAAATGGATGAAAGCGTGACCATTTGATTTGGCCCCAAAGCAAACTCATGAAATCATTAGATGTCAATTCAGTGAATCAAGATCACCGATGACAAACAAGCTCAGGCATTACCAAAATAACCTCCCCACTGATCCCACTGTGACCTGCCTTATCTGGATTTTCCCCCGCCTTTTATTCCCCAACAGGCACATCAAGGAGAACCCAACAGTTTGGGACTTTCCCAGGAAACTATGTGAAACTGCTCTCCTTCTAGAAGCAATGGGCAACCGCTTTGTTTCACCCCGGAGGAGGACCTGAGTGTGATCCTTTTTAAAACAATCCTTGGGAAAGAGAAGTTTTTGAACGGGAGTAGTCAAGACAATAGGAGCGTGCACACGGAACGTGGTGAAATGCTGGAGATAGGCTGCAAAGTTCCTGCTTCCTTTGAGCGTGTATGGAGGAGAGGAGACAGGATGATGAGCCGTTATACTCTGCTGTGTTTGTTTCTGTTTTTATTCAGCTACGGGAAAATAACAGAAGGAAACAAAACAGGGTTTCTGTTGGCAAAGGAAGAAAAGGAGGGAGATTGCCCGGAGCAGAGGGTGTAGACTGCTTAAACATCCTGCAGCTTTTGTTTGCTGTTTATAGGAAAGGCCAAGTTGTCACCATTCATGGAGCTCTTCTTCTCCCAAGGCCATAAACCCCAGAAGGAATTGTAGAGGTCTGACCACATTGTTCTAGTGGTTGACAGATTCCAGACCGTACGGCTAGAATAAAGGAAGATGGAATAGATGGCTCCACCATAGTCTATTTGGATTTATTCTGCAAAATATTCCTGAATGTGCCTTTCTAGAACTGATAATATAAGTAATTTCTGGCTGCATCTTTTTTTTTTTAAATAAAACTAGAAATTTGGTCAAACTTATACTGTGCACACTTGTTTGGAAGTAAACCCCATTGAATGGATTGACAGTTTCCCATTGCTGGACTTTATTTCCGTTTTTTTTTAATAGTCATTTTGATTGCGATTTGCATCACGATACACTAAAATAAACATTGCTTCTGCTGTGTGTTTTTTTTTATAGTCAATAGCAAGAGATTCACATTCAGCATACTTTCTTTCTCTTACGCATTAGTCTGCGGAACAGGCATGTTTAGTTTTCTTCATCCCGAGATCAGCCAAAAACATCAACTGAAGTGCTTTAATAACATGATTGTAGATATGTATATTCCCCTTTGTAAAAACATATAAGTCCTATATTGCAAATTGAAATATAAAAAGGAGTCTTTTAAAACGTTTTGAGGAGGACGCTTCCGTTTTATTTATTATCACACTGAATAAATTAGTGCTTGTGCTACAAAATGCTGTTTTTCATCAGAGTTAGCATCCTTGCTTCAATTGCACTAAAATTGGCTTAGTGTGCTAAGCAGCTTTGTGCTCAAAGTTTTTAGAACGCCATCCATTTCTAGCCTTGAAGCAGCTGGTTGAGGCTGAGATCACTTGGGGTGTTTGAGACCACTCAGCCTGGCTGCGGTGGGAAGGTTGTCAGTTCCCAAAATACATATAGATGGCATGGCTAATCACAAAACACCCCTTTACTATAAGGTGAACAAGAGCGTCAAGAGTTGCCAACCATCCTAGTAGGGTGCAAGGACATTGTTCTAGATCAAAATTCCTATTTATTTTATTTAGTAATATATTAAAAAAAAAAAAGAGGCGTAGTCTACCCTGTTTTAAGGGACATTTGAATATTTTTATTTTAGGATTGGCAGTCAAGTTACAGAACTGAATCATTTTATTTTGCAAATATTTTAACAGTATTGGTAAGCATGTAACTATCACGATAGCATTTTAATTATATTTATATTTCTGCAGACATAGTTCTAAGCAAGAAGTTATTGTCTGTTTGTTTTATTTTACAGAGGATTATTTACAGTTAACAAATGGAAATGTTGAAAGCATGTTTCTTTGTGTAAAATATTAAATAAATATTAACCCAACATGAAGTCAGTCGTTTTTCCTTAGATTTTTTTTTTTTTGAGAGAGATTGTCCCAACCTGATAAATATTTCTGAATGTGATTTGGAGGAACCAGCAAGAGTTTAAGTCTCTCTAAAGCAGTGTTTCTCAACCTTGACAATTTTAAGGCATGTGGACTTCAACTCCCAGAATTCCACAGCCAGCAATGCTGGCTGTGGAATTCTGGGAGTTGAAGTCCACATGCCTTAAAATTGTCAAGGTTGAGAAACACTGCTCTAAGAGCAGGGGTCTTTATGATTCGTGGACTTCAACTCCCAGAATTCCTCAGCCAGCATGCCTGGCTGAGGAATTCTGGGAGTTGAAGTCCACAAGTCATAAAAGGGCCAAGTTTGAAGACCCCTGCTCTAAAGCGTACTATGCTGAAGAGGCGAGCAGATTTGTGGGAAGAGAAAATTAAGAAACAAAACAGCCACATTTTTCTTCCGATCAATTATGCCTGCCTTGGGGATTTCCTACATTTTCCCAGGAAGAGTGCAAGAGATGCTGTGCAGTTGGGGTGAATGTGCAAGATTGGGGGTGCCTTTCTGGTATTCTGATGGTGGTGGGTTACTCCTATTATGTCCCAAAGGTCATATCCTGCTTCCCTGGGGCTGTGGCTGATGACTGTTGGATTTTTTCTGGTGTGAGGGATTGTTGATTCTAGGGATCTTTTTTTCCAATCCCAGCTTCCTGACTCCAGTCTTTCTGACAAGATTATCACATCTGCATTTTTGCAGATGTGGTTTCTGTTTGGGGCAGAGAGCCGGGGGGGTGGGGGAATTGGTTTCTGCCTTTAAAATCCTTTGGGGAAAAATATTCTGCCTTTTTAATATTTCCCAAAATATTTCTTTCTCTGGATTCTTCCCACAATAGATTCTATCCCATATCCCTAGAAACCTTTTTCAAAGGTTTATTTTTTTTATTAATAACCCAAAGTAGCAAGCTGGAGTAGGCCTCTTCCCACTGGAGTGAATGGAGCCATTTTCTCAGTTTTCTGAAACAGACTTTAGAAATAGGAACTGAATCTTACGAAGCAAATGAGAACTACTGTAAAAAGGTATCTGATTTATCTGTTGTTCCTAAGGATTCCAGAGAAATCTGGTTAATTAAGCACAAACTAATGGACTTTATAGAAATAAGAAACATAATCTATATTCAAACCATGGAGATAAATTATGTATTAAAATGATGGGAGGTAGAGATAACCGTATACAGTACTTGGCTGTAGATATGTGCCATCTAGTCAAGAGAAAATATGGGATGGGTAACAAAACTAGAGATCATTTGATCAAACTCATGGGATGTTAAGGAAAAAGAAGAATAAGCTGCTACCTTCAGATCTGTTTAAAGGCAGAACATTGAGAATATCTGCATAGGTGTCCCTTGGGTTATCACCTGTTTTTCAGCAACAAAACTTATTAGAATGAGGACTTAACAATTGTTCCTCGGAATTATGGTCAGTGACAACATCCCTGATATCAAGTGATTGTATCTGGGTGCTTGTGCTTTATGACTGTAACTTAGTGACAACAATTTCACTCTTTCTAGAGTCTCAACCCTTTTTTTTTCTATCGTAGTGACTAGAATTGAATGAACTATTCCAAGTGTGGCCTCACCAGTGCAAAGCGGTACTATCTTGAAGATGCAGATATAATCAAGCTAGAGAGAATATCTGTTTGTAGGGAATTCTAGTTCTGAAGTAACAAATTTATTACTAAGTAATAATTTAGCCCAGTACATTAAAATGACTTTTTACCATGTACTATGTATGCTATTTGGTCTGTCATTATTATTTGATTTAAACCCTGCGCATTCTATACTACTTAAAACTTTAAACTAAATGGCTAGAAGGCACCTACAGAAGTTATATCCCCCCCCTCACCCCATGCTTACCTTTTTGCCAGAATGCAGTACAAGTGATGAGAACCCTATCCATCTCACCATTAGAAGGATGCCAGATGAAACATCTTCTGGAAGGTGTGCAGACAGTAAGGGTTACTGAGGAAATAGGTTTGAGATGTCTAGCCTTCCAACCTGTAGGCTCAAATGTGATATTACAAAATATTTTCTCAAATGTGCTATTCAGTAATGGACCACTGCAGATTAAAATCCTATATGCCAGTGGTGGCGAACCTATGGCACGTGAGCCAGAGGCGGCACTCAGAGCCCTCTCTGTGGACACGCGCGCCATACCCTGGAGATGGCAACCGTCCCTCTTCAACCAGCTGCCCGCTAACTTGCCAAGGTCCCACGTGGCCAGATGCATCCCACCCCCTGGATCTCGCCCAACCCTGCCCGGCCCCCACAGGCATCCCTCCCTACAAGTAACACTGAGGTGACCACGCCTACCTTGGCCACACACACAGAGTCTGCCATGACCAACACAGCCATGCCCACCCAGTGGGCCATGCCCACCTGGCACCCGGCGATAAATAAGTGGTTTTTGGGTTGCAGTTTGGGCACTCGGTCTCTTAAAGGTTCGCCATCACTGCTATATGCCTTTCTGGAGTTAAATCAACGGTTAGACTTCCAAGACATCAGGCGACAGTGGAAAGGTTACATCAGACGATGAAAATCCTAAAACAGAAACCAATTATTTTACCTCCTTTGCACCGATTCCAGCAGTGCAGAAAGTTCCTAGGAAGATTCTCCAGTCTTGTTCTAAGAACTCTAAAAGGAAGAGTGGTTAAAGGAAGTGTTTACCTTGAAGAAGAGAAGGCAAAGGGTGGGACACAGTTATCAGTCTTCTGCTGGGATTTCACAAGGGAGAGGGTGAGAGATCCAAGCTTGAAATAAAGAGGAGTTTGCCGATTGTGCCTCTATTAGGCAAAGGACCAGCTTATCTCTTGAAGTTGTGGAAGTTCCATCACGACGTTTTCAAGGAAAGACTGGACATCCTCTTGTTCAGAACAGCATTCCTGCACTGGGCAGGGGGTTGGAATAGAACAGTGGTGCCCAACCAGGGACCAGTTTCATGGAAGACAATTTTTCCACTGACCGGGGGAGGATGGTTTTGGTTTTGCTCACCTGCTGCTCATCTCCAGCTGTGCGGCCTGGTTGCTAACAGTGGTTGGAGAGCTCTGGACTAGAAGAACGTCAAGGTTCCTTCCACCCCTAGGATTCAATAAGCCTTGGATGTTAAACAAGGATAAACTCGATAGAAATTACTGTCATTTTCCAATTTATTTTATAATTCATACTGTGCAGATTACTAGCATGGGTGTTGCTATTTGAGCTTTTATTGACATGATTTAATTTTGTAATTTAAAAACGACATAAGGTTTTCACATAGACCTAAATATTTGAACTCAATTTGAAAATGAGAGCTAGAACATATTAAAAGTGTTTAGATAATTCGTTTAGATTTACATTCTAATTATGTCATATACATTTTGTTTGTTCGGAATACTGTAACCATCCAAATACAAGCTTTACCTACATTTAATTCAGCCAGAATGGAAACATTACTATATAATATAAATATATTTATTTAAAATAGAATATATATTACATATTATTGGTAGCAATAAAAAGAATGTTATTTAACTGTTATTTCCTAGTCCAAGTGTTTGAATTTGTTTTTAGGTATCTGCCAATTGCAGTTTTTTAAACTGATTTTAAGCTAGCATTTTTCTATAGCCAGAGCTGTACTTAAAGACAATACATAACAAGAAATAACTTAATTATGTTTATTCTTCATTAGCTAAACTTACTTTGAATGATGCTCTAACACTTTCACAGGAACTCTGGAACGGGCAAAAAGATTGACATTAAATGAACAACTATTACATAGTCACCCTTACACAGACACACTTACAGACATTGTGAATGACTGCCCAAGCATGCACGTCTTTCACAAATGTGCCACAGAATGTGAAAAACACACAATGACAACGAGGTTTGATAAAGTCCTTTTAATGGAAAATGTAAAACCCCTTTCAACTTTTGATGTACAAAGCATGTTTAACACTTGCACTTTTAACAATTTAAAGCAAGCCAACATTTTAAAAAAATACGTTATTGAATGTATATATGTATATATTTACATAGCATATTAGGTTTTATATTTAGCTTTAAAAGTTCACATACATTTTACCAAAATGAGACAAATTTTAAATAAATTACACATTTTTGAAAATGTTTAATTGTACACTGAATAGCTTCAATAAAATACTGAAGTGTCTAGTATATATTTCATATATTTTTTATGATACAAAGTTTACAGTTATTTGGCAGTAATTTTCAGATCATGACATGACTGCTGTGCGGATTCAGCAATATCTCAAATTGCAGGCAATAGCTGGTGTTTGTATCCTACTCTCACAGTTAACTGTCTCAATGCAGTGAAAAATATCCAGGTTATTTTAAACAAACTGTACAAATCACATTTACATTTGATCAACAATAGAGCATAGAATTCTGTAGTTTTTTTTCCAAAAATAAATACATCTTAAACTTTTGACAGCTTGAAAAATTCATTTACACTATAATACATAACAGCTCAATGCTATTTAGAGTTTCCCATTTCAAAAAAAGCTCAAGTTAAATCAAAAACATTGAAAGGAGAGCCTTTTTCTGTTGCAGTGTCAGTAGCAAGTAAATATAAGAAACATATTTTCTTGGCACTGATGGTTCGTGCAGCTTATATTAGTGAAAACATTCTTTATCGTAAAGAAAAATACGATAGATCATTTTCTTCTGAGCCCAAAGAGGGAACCCATACATTTTAATTTTCTTCGATATCTTCAATTTCATGTTCATGAGATTTCAAAGCTCTTACCATTTCCTTAACTGCATGACATAATATATTTTTTATCTGTAAGAAAATCAAGGAAGAAATGAATGTTTGAAAAAAAGAACGTGAAAGAAAGAGACGGGCTGGTTCGTATAAATTCCTGAACTGCTTCTGTGTTCAAGGACAGAATAATATGTACAACCATCACTTCAGCTCTCTCTGTATAGACCAGGTGTAGGCAACCTTGACTCTTTTATGACTCGTGGACTTCAACTCCCAGAATTCCTGAGGGGAAAGGGAGAGGTTTCCAAGCTGAGCCATGGTGGCTCAGGAATTCTGGGAGTTGAAGTCTACGAACCATAAAAGAGCCAAGGTTGCCTACTCCTGGTATAGCCTAATAGATGACCAGATGGAGACAGTCCAGGGCTGCCTCCCTAGAAACAGAAAGGGAAGGATATGTATTTTCTAGATTAATTTAAATACAGATAGTCCTTGACATACAACCATTCATTTAGTGACTGTTTGACATTATGGCACTGAAAAAAGGGACATGACCTGTTCTTGCACTTAACAGCCATCGCAGCACCCTTAGTCACATGATCATAGTTCAGACACTTGGCAACTGACATGTTATAAATTCACAGATTTTCTGGGGAAATATTTAAACTAAACAAGAGGGACAGTGAGTTAATTGATACAGAACATCCCTGTCCTCGGCAATTTAAAATGTATAGGGTTATCAGTGCATGTAACATAGATATGTGTGTGGACAAGAATATCAATCTTGCCGTCAAGCAAAATCAAGCTTTTAATAGCGATTGCCACACAAAGTGTACTAATCAAACAGGTGGTAAGATAATAGGGGAACTCAGGCACCACACAGGTTATGTAGGAAGTAAACACAGGGTCAATCATAAAGGACTCAAATGTCTATACACCCTGTTTGTTGCTTATGCTCTGTGCGTTGGCATAGAGCATGAGCAACAAACAGGGTGAATGAGAAATTCAGGTAAATGAGGGCAGATATGATATTGTTGCCGTTACGACAGCTTCTGACAAGCGAAGTCAATGGGGAAGCCAGATCTGCTTAACACCTAGGTCAGGGGTAGGCAGCCTTGGCTCTTTTATGACTTGTGGACTTCAACTCCCAGAATTCCTGAGCCAGCATGGCTGGCTCAGGAATTCTGGGAGTTGAAGTCCATGAGTCATAAAAGAGCCATGGTTGCCTACCCCTGACCTAGGTGATTCACTTAAACAACAGCAGTGATCCACTTGACAACCACAGGAAGAAAGGTTGTAAAATCAGCACGACTGACTTAACATCTGCCCTGCTTAGCAATGGAAATTCTGGTCCCAATCGTAGGTCAGGACTACCTGTCCAAGCAATATGGAGGTATGACTGCTGTCATCACAGATTGAGAGAGAGCATTAGAGAAGAGCAACCTTTCACCAGAAACTGAATTATGACAGGCATTCATCGGTTACCTGCAGCTTATCATCATAGTTGATTTCTTCCTTTGAGAGTCTAAGTTCTTGTGTTAAATGAAAAGATTGTGTAAGGTGTTCTGGAGATACAAAGTCTTCTGTTACTTGAATACAGCTATGAAAATTTTGCACCTGAGCAAAGAAAGAAAAAAAAATCCCAATTATTACTGGAAAGGTTATAGAAGTTGATTGAAAAGGAAATATAATAGAACTTTCTGGCACAAAAGTTACATAAAGATATTATGTCTCCATAAATCTGTTACATGCTGTTAATTCATTTCCATTTTTATTTAAGCAACTAGACCAGGGGAAGGCAACCTCGGCTCTTTGATGACTCGTGGACTTCAACTCCCAGAATTCCTGAGTCAGCCATGCTGACTCAGGAATTCTGGGAGTTGAAGTCCACGAGTCATCAAAGAGCCGAGGTTGCCTACCCCTGAACTAGACCAACAGATTTCTTTGGTCAACAAATTGTAACGAAATTTAACTGAAAAAACCAAACAAAGCATCTTGCAATATAATAAAAAAATAGATTTTATTTAGCAGTATAATGACTGAATGAAAGCCATATAGGAAATACGTAGCAGTAAAGACAGCAGCTTTAAAAATAGCACAATTCAGACTGGCAGTGATGGAGCAGAAGATATATTTTTAAGAAAGGAATTCAAACTTTATTCTGTAATATATATAAAAGAAAAGCGATCAGAGCCAGGCCAGATGAAAACAGTGTCAGAGAGAACTTCCAATGTATCTCCCCTTCTTTTTTCTTAATGCTACCAGAGTGGCTAAAACGTGCGGGGGAAAGGTCCACAAAGATGCGTCTTTTTTGAAATATCCTGACCTTCTGTGTGACACTGATGGTGCTTGCGATGCCATCGGGTATTCACAAGATCGACAGCTGCTCCCCAGAGATGGAACCAACAACTTCACCCTTTAGCAGAAGTCTGTAGGTTCTGGTAACCCCAAACCCTTCCCCTTTCAGAGAGAAAGAGGGGTTCCCCTTTAAAAGCCTGACTGAAGGACAGGAGGATGGAAAGAGTTGGGGTTTAACCGTTTTCTTCCATCACTCATTCTGCTGGAATTTGCAGAAAGCAGAATTTGGCAAAATTAACTTGCTTGATTAGAGAAAAGCCAACAACTATATTTATCTGGAAACTCCTTAAGGACATTTTGCTGAAAAAGGGATAAAAATTAATTTGTGATTTATGGGTTTGAAGATTAAAAAGGATAGCTTATGGAAAGAAGGAGATTATGATGTAGTCTTAGAGAGGGGGGGTAAAATATAAATGCATTTATAACTCCTTTCCTTTCACAGGAGAAGCTTGTCAGAATCACCACTTAGTTTGATCCTTAGCTCAGGGTTTACATCAAAGAAGGCAAACAAGAAAATACTTCACTTTTTTTTAAAACTTAAACCCAAATCTTTGAGACAATGCCTAATGCATTAAAATATTCTTCTAGAACTATTTTATTTATCGACTACTAAACAATCAAACCAAAACCTTCTTAATCTTTGGCCAAGTCAGTGAAGTCCTAGAACAGGATTTAGCAACAACAATAGCACTTAGACTTATATACCGCTTCACAGTGCTTTACGGCCTTCTCTAAGCGGTTTAGAGTCACCATAATGCACCCAACAATCTGGGCCCTCATTTTACCAACCTCGCAAGGATGGAAGGCCGAGTCAATCTTGAGCTGGTGAGACTTGAACTGCCGAATTGCTGGCAGTCGGCAGTCAGCAGATGTAGGCTGCAGTACTGGATTCTAACCACTGCGCCACCACAGAAAATAAACACTTCTGTTTATTTTCTCTTTATTTTAAAGTATTTTAAATTAAAATAACATGTCACCATGTAACGTTTACCTGGTGCAGAGCTCCTGCTGGTAAAATAACAGCATCACCAAGAAACTGGATCAGAGTACATGTTTTTACTCCATATTCTTCAAACAGTCTTTGGCGAAGCGTTTTGTTTACATACCAACTCTGATCACGTATTGGATCATTCTCTGGTAATACTTCTAAACCTTGTTCCTTTGCGATCTGTAACACATTTGAGAAAAAAGAATGACTTGTGATGATTAAGGAATGAGTACAAATAAATATACGTTAGTGACGCTTCTGATTTCAAGATACATTTCTTTTTTTCTGCTACTGCATTCATGTTTGTGCTATCAATCTGAAGGGTTATTTATGCTTTCTATATATGCATGTTGTTGCACGAAAGAAGTGTGAAGGCGTGTTTGTCTTCTGGCCTATTTCTCCTTAAACCCCATCTCCAGTGCTTCTTTTTATAGTGTTAGGTGTAAATTAGTTAATTGAGAGAGGAATTTATGTCCTAGTACACTGACTCAAGCACTGAATCAGATGGCACCCCTGAACATACAGACAGCCACACATCAATTTCAGAACTCTTAAAACTACTACTATGTTGCACCTTCTTCCCCCATGTAAAAATTGGATTGAATTGCATAGGAAAAAACTTCACTATCAATAAAATAACATATAGTAACAAATAACATAAAATAATAAAAAAACAAATGGTTGTTCATCTACCATTCTCTAGAAATTGGGCACCTACACTGCAATTAGTTCTGAAACAAAGACTATTTAGTTCTAATATAAAGTAGAGATGAATCAAACTAACCTTGTGTAGAAACTCCTTTATTTTTTCAGCATCCTGGTTGGCATAAATATGCCACAAGGCACCTGGCAGTTCACTTGAATCCTTCAGTCTTTTTCTTAGCAGATCATCCAAATCTTCTTCTTCAAACTTTTTCAATACCCCTGTGAATTAACAAATGGAGTCACTTTCTAGAGAAAGAAAAGTTTTAGTATATGGCTAATACTATATTACAAACTCCATTCTTCTATCGAATTTAACCAAAAGATGTTGGAGGGCATCAAAATCTTGTCTGATTAAAAATTATAAAACAACTTTTAAAGCATAGATTGAAGTATTTCAAGAGGGGAAAATGTATATAAATTATTTTTCAGTGACTTTTAACTTCAGATTTTGCTAACTTTTCTATATGAGCCTTTCTTAGGATTCAAACTATTATTATAAAGACATATTTAAAATCGAAGAATCTCATGACAATTAGAATTTTTTAACATACTATGCTGGGCTGATTTATGCTAAATTGCAGATTCTACTGCACCACATTAATGCATATACATTCAGATGTTATTTCTACCTGATTTTGAAGGGACTCCATTCCCCTTTGCTATACCAACACTGACAAGGATGTTCACAATGTCAGATACTTCAATATGAAGATTTGTAGTTCCTATATCATGGTCTTTTGCAGCAGCTATACCTTTTGCAAAAATAAAGTATAAATATATCAAAGCACATTTTTAACCTGATCTTTATTTTTCATCTGCAATAAACTTAAAGCCAAAAAAATGCAACATACTGTATGTCAAATACTTCTATTAGGTAAAATGTAGATATAAACAAAAAACTTTAAAATAATTTTAAAAATAATAGATATAATAGTGGCAATCATCAAGATCAGTACAATAATTCAGTCATACGTTTTGATGAAAGTTATCTTTAAGGTCTTCATACTATCAGACAGATAAAATGCTCTTTTATGAAACTGATTTTTTTTGAACAGGTCAAATATATTTATTATAAAAACCTCAACACAACATAATGAAGGTTACTTACCATAGGTGCTGCATAATCTAGGTCCTAAATCTGGGCGTACAAAAAATCCTGGCAAGTATGAAGCCAAATTAAGTTTTCCCTCTGGGTTACAATATTCAGGCAGCGGTAAACTTTTTAATACATCTTCATACCTGTACAAAATAAAGATGGAAGCAACAAAAATATTTAAAAGGAGTATTTCAGAGAAAGGGGGAAGACAAGCTGCCCAGAGTTGTTTGATACAAGATAGGCAGCAAATAACTTCCATAAATAAATAAACAAATAAATAAACAAACAAACAAACAAATATACACACATACATACATACCTTGCAGGCATCATGGTCCTGAAATCATCCCCTGAAGGCATGTCTTTCAACTTCAGTACAACGATTTCTCCATTTTTATTTTTTTGCCGCTCTGAAAATAACATAGCTAAGTGAATGGGGGAGCTATGAAAATGCTTGACAATATTTGATGGTATTCAACTGTATTCTGTTCTGGAATTTTTCAAACTCCTTTCTCTCAAACCTCCCTCTTTTCTTACCCTCTTTCAGAGGGTTCTGCTCCACCCTTTGAAATCAACTTAAGAGTTGCAGTCGAAAAAACAAAATGGCCACTCCTGAGACTCCTAAGTGGAGGGAGCAAGCTGACTATACCCCTTGGCTCTTTTATGACTCTGGACTTCAACTCCCAGAATTCCTGAGTCAGCTATTAAAAGAGCCAAGGTTGCCTACCCCTGCCATAGACAGTGGTCCCTAACCTTTATGGCTTAGCGACCTGGCTGGGGGGGGGGAGAGGGGGACCGGTCCACACGATGGGAGGCCGTCGACTGTGAGTGGAGCTGCACGTGCGCACTGGCCCGCTGCTTATGCAATTGGAGTTGCGCACGCATGAGTGCACCAGCCCGCCTCTCACACAGGCCAGTTCTGAATAGACCATGACACGGGGGCTGGGGACCACTGGCATAGACCTTAACTACATACACAAAATGAAACACTTAAAAACTCTTCTAAAACAAAATGCAGCTAATATTAAAAACAGTTCAAACTTTTATTTATAACTAGTATTTTAGAACTGTGGAAATGCCAATGTTGTATTATTTCATATTTAAATTATGACACATCACAATCTGTGGAAATATTTCCAGAAAATTCCATATATTATCATTATTAAAGTTTGCATATAAGTTTATACGTGACATGAAGTTAGTTCCTGCAACAAGAATCTCAGTTTCTTTCCTGGCAGCTTTTATATTTATGAAAAATCAGAAGACTGCAGCTTACAAATGTACAAGTAACTTTTTAAAAAAAATGTATATGCAAAAAGATATTATTGCAAAACTATTAATAAGGCAATTTCTGTATTTGTATTATTAATGAATCCATGATATTATTTACATAATCTTGTGTCTACAATTTAAAGAATAAATTGTTATGCTTTCCTATAATATTTACATCCTCTATTTTCAATTATATTACATATGCACACAAAAATATTTGCATACAATTATTCGAAGGTATGAACAAAACAAAACATACTTGAAATTTCTTCAAAACCATCCCAGAATTCCTTGACACTGCCACTTGCAGTAATGCTATCTCTGCAGTTCAGAAGATCAGCTTGGAGATCACCAAAATCTGAACTAATAAAATCTGCTTTCCACAAACTGGCGTTCATTTTTTTGTGGATTCCAGAGACTAATACAAACTGGAAAGCATAATGCAAAAACAACAATAAGCAGCAGTATTCCTTTAAAAAATATGGTATATAAAGAAGTAGTCCTTAACTTACGACCGTTCAAAATTACAACTGCTGCCAATCCCCCAGTGATCATGGGGTCACATTTCAGGGAGGCTAGCTTGTAGATGTGACTGGTTGCATTATCCTGTGGACCATGACTGCAACTTGTGATATTTTTTGCCCATGGGATAGGCCGGATTCACTTAAAGACCACATGGTTCACTTAATCAGTTTAACAACTGTAGTGACTTGCTTTAAGACCATTGTAAAAATGGCTATGAAATTGAGTCCAGTTGTAAGTTGAGAACTACCTGAAAAATTACTTTTGAAAAAATTCATCATGTGAAAGAACAACAATATAGATACGTTGACTGAGGTGGGACACAAATAAATAGGTAAGTAAATAAGAACATTAGAAGTGCCTTTTTTGGATTGAAGCCACAGCCCATCAAGTCCGTAGGTCTCTTCTCACAGGGGCCAGTCAGCTACACAAGAAAGCCCACTAGTTTCCCAGTTGATGGCCTTCAGGAGTAGCCACATCAAGGCTAACAGATATTGATCCCCACAAGTTCCTCAAATTGGTCCAATCTTTCGAAGCCAGCGAAGCTGGTAACCAGCACATCTTGTGGTGGTAAATTCCAAAATTTAATAACATGTGTAAAAAAAATAATTCCTTTTGTCAGATCCAATTCTTTCAGGATTCAGTTTCATTGGATAAAATTCTGGTTCTAGTTTTTTTTCGGGAAGGACAAAATAACCCCTCCTTGTCCACTTTCTCTACACCAGTCATAATTCTGAACAACTCAACCATGTCCCCTTGACATTCACCTCTTTTCTAAGCTAAAAAGCCCCAAATCTTTCTGCAGAGGAACCTCCTTCTCTAGCTCCACACTGTATTCTTTTTTGAAGTACAGCAACCACAACTGCCCACAATATTCTAGACCAGTGTTTTCCTGATGGGGAACGCTGGCTGGGGAATTCTGGGAGTTGAAGTCCGCACATCTTAAGTTTAACAAGTTTGCAAAACACTGTTCTAGATGTAATTGCATTACTGATTTATATAAGGGCATTATAATAGTGGCACCTTTATTTTTAATACTGTTTCTTATTATCCCTAACATGCTGTTTGCTTTTTTATAACAACTGATGCATATTGACATCGAACTATCTATCTTTACTCCAAGATATTTTTCCTCTTTAATCACTGCTAGCTGTGATCCCACTAGTTTGTATGAATAGTTAATAAATGTAATTATTAGTAACATTAAATTCAACAAGTAAATACATTTCATTAATTTTGTCTGGTATAAACCTATTTACTAAAAAACCCTATATGGAGCCAAAATACTAATTGAATCTATTATTAGGGGTATACTTTTGCTTATCCTAATGGTGGATGCAAAAGATTATTGTACGTATTTTTTGATAGAGGTAAATCTGCATAATAAATTAACTGTAGTCATTTAAAGTAATTATTCACGTTTGGTAGGATCTGAATTTAAGTTCCAAGATTTAAATTATTTTTGTACTGAATGCTACCTTTGGTGTTATTAGAAAGTTGTTATCTATGTAACTGGTGACTATTTTCAACCAGCCTCTCTTTACTACCTATTGAGTTATTCTACTTGTTACATTAGAGCTGAAGCATTGATCTGGAAGCTACATCTTAATCAGAAAAGAATAGATTGACATTATTTAGAACAACTACTTTCTCCATTTGGTCTAGAATATTTTCAGGGATTGGGGACTAACATCAGGTAATGGAATTTTTTGGCTAAATTTGGCTGTAGGATTGCTCCCACCGACAAATTTATTAATAGCGTTTTAAACTTAAAGCATTAAAAACTCAATAAATGTTACTTGAAAGAAAGATGTGATGCCTTGTCAGCTGTTTTTTTAAAAAGAACAATATATACCTTTCCTTGTTTCCACCACTCTTTGAAGAGTTTCCAGTTGTTGCTGTTTTCATGATCGCTGAGCCACAAAACATGCTTATTACAAATCCATGAATGTGGAATATCATTGAATAATCTGTTGTTATCATCTGAAATGCTTTTTCTATTGTTCTTTGGCTCCTCCTTCATTTCAGATTTTATATTTATCTTTGATGTTCTATTTGGTGGTATCTTGTTTTCTACAACTGAAGCAATTATGTCATCAAGAATGTTTGGCATAGTCCTTCCACTTTTGCTACTCTATTGGAAAAATAAAATGAGGACTTAAGCAGTCTTTAGTTTTTTCTTTGCCGATCTAAAAAAAAAACCTATTATGCTAGTCACACTGAATAAACCATAATACAGCATTATTTTTTTTATTAAATTGTTCATCACTTAATCTGCCCAAATCATTCTGACTGTTATATAACTACTGAACCATTTCACTTCAGTAAATTAACCACATATTCGTAATGCAAGTATGAATCTTTAGAATTCTGTTTTAAGTCTGAATACTAACTAAATTAGTACATTCAAGCTCCTTTCCCAGGGAAATCTGGGATGAGAAAATAACACAGCTCCATAAATTTAAATAATCTCTTGGATATGCTATTTTTGGAATTGTAGACCTCTGTTGCTGTTTGACCAAATGTTTTAATTCAGGTAAGTATTTCAAGAATAGGTTACAATAAATACCGAAAGTACTGCACTTTTGATCTTGTTTCTCTATTACTCACATCAATCTACTGACATCTAAGCTATGAAACAGGTCCTCTCTATCCTAACACATCTAGAACGCAGCATTTTGACAACACACTCACTGCTGTTCCTGTTGAATAAACTGGAGCAAAAGCAATGCCAGCATCTGTGGAGCCTAGGCGCAATTTGCCAGCTGTAGTAGTCAGCAGGTCTCGTAATGTGGAGCCCGGCTCATTATTTTGAGACAAAGGAGTTGACACCTTGAAATTAAGAGATTCTGAGTTGTCTTGCTCTTGTTCTTCCTTAGTATGCTTTCCAAGGGGATAATCTTTGTTTTCTAAAATCAATATATATGGACAGTGAACAAGTTACATAACGATGCAATGGTAAAGAGCAGGTATAATAGCAGATTGTATTTTATAATGAAGTGCTTGATACAATTCTATTGCTTTGATCACGTAACACAGGGGTGTCAAACTCAATTTCACTGAGGGCCGCATCAGCATTGCGGTTGCCCTGGGGGGGCTGGATGGGTGTGGCCAGAGTGGGTGCAACCTACTGGGTGGGCATGGATGGAGTGGGTGTGGCTACTGGGTGGGCGTGGCCAGTACTACATCATTCGCGTCAAGGGTGCCTATGGGGGCCTGGGCAGGAGTGGGACAGATCTGAGGGTCTCTA
Source organism: Protobothrops mucrosquamatus (assembly GCF_001527695.2). Lineage (NCBI taxonomy): Eukaryota > Metazoa > Chordata > Lepidosauria > Squamata > Viperidae > Protobothrops > Protobothrops mucrosquamatus. The sequence goes on along the minus strand of NW_015386512.1, from coordinate 506,929 downwards.
GCAGAAGGGGGGGGGACTAGGGCAAGTGCCAAGGCATGGTCTACCGGGGCAATTGCCAAGATGGCCACCACAAAATTGTACATTGTCTCCCAGTTGGCCTGGGCCAGGGCCAAGGCAGCGGGGGCCGTTCCCTCACTGTTTCCAGGATGGCTTCGTGGGCCACATGAAACCACTTTACGGGCCGCATCTGGCCCCCGGGCCTTGTGTTTGACATGTCTGACGTAACATCAGAGATTGAATTAAAAGCTTCAAAATGCAGTCAATACTATTTAGCCTGCATCATAAAACAGAGCAGAAACACTAAAACAATACATAAGAAGGCATAAACACAAAATATTTTTAAAAAGCCCATACTTTTACATGTTATGGCAGAATGGAAGCTACTATCAATGAGCCACAGGCCTTATTCAAACTTAAAACACAATAGCTTTCTCCTATATAGGAAAAAAAAAACCCACAGCACCAGACGTGTCTCCTGGGTTTTTCAACAGATATTGTTATCACTGGCCATAATATCCTTCTGGAGCATCTGGAAGGATTGGGCCTTTTTTAAAAAAATAGAAGTGGTTCTGTTTCTTCACATTGGGTCATATGCAGAAGTATTGGTGGATTACAGCTGCTGCATTCGGGATTCTATCTTGTCCCTCATGCTGTTCACAATATATATGAAACTACTTGGAAGGTTGCAAATGGCAATCCTCTATGACCATGGGATGCTGCAACTGTTGTAAGTGCAAGCTGGTTGCCAAAAGTGCCTGAATCATAATCATGTGACCATGGGCGCGTTGTGACAGCTGGAATTTTGAGAACTGGTCGTAAATATTATTTGTTCAGCATATAGCAGTGATGGTGAACCTTTTAGAGACTGAGTGCCCAAAATGCAACCCAAAACCCACTTATGCATCGTTGGGTGCCGGGTGGGTGTGGCCCATTGGGTGGGCGTGGCTGTGGTGGTAACAGCAGACTGGGTGGGACTAAAAAGTTCAATCAATGAATTCCAACTTTGCAAGATCTTTTTTTTTCCCGCGAGAAGTTGAAATTGACTGATTGATTGAACCTTTTTTTTTTGCGGCAGAGGCCTAAAGCGAAAAGGTTTTATAAAACCCAGATGAAGGCCTAGGACTGGGGCAACGGCGCGCGTGCCCAGAAAGAGCGCTCTGAGTGCCGCCTCTGGCACCTGTGCCATAGGTTCGCCACCACTGGCATATAGCATCTTCAAATGATTGCTGAACAAGTGGCCAGTAAGTGAAAAGTACCTGTATACAATTTATTACTGGATACGATACTATAAATTATATTACATTGTATGTTATACTATACTACTATATTTATCGATCAGTTGAATTCCAGGTCATCAAAGAAAGAGATGTTGATTTCTAACAACAAATAATGTCATTATTTACCTTTCTTTTCTTCTCTAGCCTTTTGTTCTGCTAGATCTGCCAACCAATGCAGTGGGGATTGTGACTCAGGAGGATTTAACTTGCTCTCTGAACTTATGTCACTTCCTGGGCTTGTATTGCCATTTGCTTCGGATTTCTGAGATGGCTTTTGCTGTTGTAACTCGGGTATGCACAGAGAAATTTTATTACTGTGATTAAGGACATTCTGTAAAATCTGTAGAGCATAATAATTTATCAAATTGTACTTTTTTAAAAAGGTGATTATTGTAAGACATTAATACAGCTGAAGAGAAGATAAAACACGTCTAAAATGTATTACACTGTAGTATTTAACAACAATGTATATGTAATTATGCCATATACAGTAATATGAAAATATTAGTATTTCACTTGACCACTAAATTATGGGCTTACCTGAGATACTCCATTCACTGGGGGAAACCAGCCAATTTGTATATTCTGTTTGCTGCTACAATGGCAATGGGATTTAATTTCATGTTTCTCTCTAAGAGTATGCAATGCTTCAACAAGTTCCGTTAAAACTATAAGATACGGGGAAAAAATAATTGTTAGATACAGTAGTCTCTCTTTATGTACATATGTGTATGTATACATGTATATGTATTGTATGTATGCATATGCATGTGTACATAGTCTTGAGCTAATAATCTGATGTTATATGTACCTTCATACAATAAAGAAAATAAAGTTGAAAGTTTCCAAAACAGTTTTGCCTTTGGCCATATTTGTCATAGATTAACAGGTTATGAGCTTCAATGTTTTCTAGTATGTGATCAGATATCACATTTGAATAACCTGAGTAACAGTTCATGTGCCAGTTTATATCCTTCAGGGGGAAGGATATAAAAGAGCAGTGTATATGAACTGACCCAAAATAACTATTCCATGCTTTTGTTGTATTTATTTTCCTAGATCTAGTTTCTGGCGACAAAGAAAGTAGTTGCCTATTTTACATTGCAAAAGCAATTGCTATTAGTCATAAAATGTTTATGTAAATAAATAATCCATTAAAATATAATAAATGAAGTTAAACGGCATTAAACTAACCACCACAGAAAACCAAAGCCAGACAGCATATAAACAAAAAGTTAAGATTACCCTAAATATTTGATTTACATCCAAAAAGATCAGAATTATAAAATATAATTACATCTACATATGTATTTGTGGCTCTCTGAATTTAGTTGTTTTCTTGCAGCCTCAGCTGGAGGGAGAGCAGGGTTTGCTGGCCTGGGAAGCTTATTATATATATATAGACAAGAGAACAAATACCATTTTCTCTTTTGCTAATTGGTTGTGGAATAAGAGTCCACAACCAATTGCACCCTGATCCAGGTGACCTGAGGGGACAGATAAATCCCCAAGTGGCCTCAACAGCTCTCAGAGAGAATGCTAACGATCAGATGACTGCAAAGACATACAATCCTTCCACCCCTCCCCACCATCTTATCAGAACCTATCCTTCCATCTCCACACCACCCAGTCTCAACTGTCAGTACCTCTCCCTCCATTTCCCCACCCTCAGAACTGATGAAGCTGCTTGGATGAGAAGCGAAACGTTTTCTTCTTCTTCCTCAAGGAAAAAAACAGTCCAGTTGCCTTTAAAAAAAGCACCTTTGAGATCCTGAGGAGAATCTCCACAGACATCAAGAGGGAAAAGATCTAGCCCACAGGTTTTGCTTTGTGGGCTCCCTCAGGTCTTGGTGCTGTTCCCATTCTTATTTAACATCTGTATGAAACCGCTGGGTGAGGCATCAGGATTACAACTGTATTCCTGTCTGACCAGTGATGCACTGGAGGTTTTGTCTTGGTGTTTGAAAGCTGACGGAATCTATATAGGTTAGAGCCGCATTTGACTTAACCCCAAAGAACACCTGGTTCTAAGACCCCCCCCTGCATCCCAGGATTTGCTTTCTCTTGCTCTGGATGGGGTTGCACTGGCCCAACAGAATAGATGGACAAGCTGTGGGTTCTCCTGTTTGAAGAATAGGTGGCAGCCATGGATATGAAGGCTTTCACACAATTTCATCTTGTGTGCCAGCTGTGTCCTTCCCTTTATTTGGAAGCTTTGGTCATAATCACTCATAACTTAAATCACCACCTCCCATGCATATTACTACAATGCACTGTCCCTGAGGAGCACCTGGACACTATAGCTTTCAGCTATAGTGTCTAGACAGAGCAGTCTAGAATAGACCTCGGGTTATAACCTTTTGTTGAGTACAGTTCAAAATTATGATGGCGCTGAAAAAACTGGATTAAGAACTATTACTTTCCCACAGTCATATGATGAAAATTTGTGTGCTTGGTGACTGGCCCTCATATATTGTCATGTTCTCCTGCTCTGCACAAACGATCTCTGCTTCAATTCCACCCAAACTGTCTCTGTTTCCATCCACCCAATATGACTATGACCTATCTCCCCTCCAACTGAAGACAGTAAAAATCCACATTTGGGACAGAGAGGACCATAGGTTTCAACTGTTGATTGGAAATCCTCCTGAGCTGTTCAGATATTCATTGCAACATATAGAATGACAACATTGCTGTGTTTGTTGTTCTCTTCTTTGTTTGCAGTGGAGGAGCTCATGCTGGGTCTTTTTTTTTTGGATTTGACGAAGGCACAGTTAGGATAACCACAAGTTCCAAGAGATTCCTTGACATGTTTTAGTTGTTTTTCTTTTCCCTCTTTACTGGTGGGCGAACTTTCAGCCCAGTGATGTAGGGTTGACAGGGATAGAGAAAGCTCGAACAGCCTTCTTCAAAATGAAAAAGGTCTTCTGTAGTCACGACATAAGCCTAAGACTAAAAATCAGGCTTGTCAGATGCTATATTTTTTCTATCCTACTCTATGGAGTAGAGAGTTGGTCTCTGATAGAAGGCCACCTAAAGAGACTAGAAGTCTTTGAAATGTGGATTTACAGGCGGCTGTTACGTATAAGCTGGGTTGACAAGATCAGAAATGAGGAGGTGATAAGCCGCCTGGGAAAGCCAAGGGAAATCATCAAAACAATTAAAAAACGAAAATTAGAATATTTCGGACATGTGATGCGACACCCAGAAAAATACGGCATACTCCATTTAATCCTCCAGGGAAAGATGGAAGGCAAACGAGGTCCAGGCAGAAGAA
>NW_015386512.1:462846-502275 GCF_001527695.2 Protobothrops mucrosquamatus | reverse complement strand
ATGTGGCTGCTGATAAAAACAGGATCGCCAACGTCTGATAATGGATATGGCACGAGAAGAAGAAGAAGGTGTAGGGTTCTGATCTCTCCCATTTTGTGCTCAATCAACACAATGTACATGTACACTTTAAACCCAAGAATACATTAAGGCAGAAGCTTGTCTACTCCAAGGATAAAACACCCGGATACAAACTGAGCAATGTGATATATGTAATACAATGCAGTGAGACATGTGCAAATCTGTATATTGGTGAAACAAAACAACCATCCCTCCCTGATTGTCGGCAGGCTGAGCCTACAGAGATCTTTGAAACTGGGGAAGGAACCACCCTCAGCCCCAAGTTATGCAGCCTCCTGTAAGTGGCTAAATTCGAACTATCCAATTTTAAGAACTTTGAGAAAGGTCCTGATTCAAACCTAACATTGTGGAAGGTCTAAAGAAAGGAAAATCCACTAGGGATGATACAACCTGCTGTTAATCCTGGAAAGGAGCACAATTCACGCGTCTGCTGAGCAAGAGACTAAGTCGCAAACTGGGGTGCTCTGGCACAACAGAGGTGTGGCAACTTTCCAGACTTAGTCTTATTGGAGCAGGAAGATTAAGACAACCCACTAGTGGATTCTCCATCCAATCATGCTGGAGAAAGACAAAGGTCACTCTTTTGAAGACAGCAAAATCCACACTTTGGATAGAGAGGACCATTGGTTTAAAGAGAGGTAAAAATATCCACCTATGCTAGAATTGAACATCCCTCCCTCAATAGAGGAGGAGGAATAAGACACCACCTATCTCCAGTGCACAATGCAGCCCTTTCAGCAATTCCAAGAAGATTCCTCAATTAAGCAAAAAAAACCAAAAACACAAACAAACCTTGAAATCTTACTGCTATTTAAAATGAATGACAATATACCCAATAATTAAAGCCACTCAATGCTCTTCAGAAACTATGCAACATGAACACAACACCTCTTCCAGGCTGCCTATGTGTGCATATGGGCACGACTAGTCGTTTTGATCTGCTAAGTGAAGATGCAGCTGCTTTAATACTTCAAGGATGAGTGATTCTAATTCATTTTTATAGTAAGTCTCCATTAGGTCTGATTGACAGAAGAATAATTCCTCTAGTTCCTCTAATAGAACAGTTCCTCTAATAAAAAGTATTTCAGGGATCAGTAAAAAGCATTTACTTGATTCCCAGTTCACATATACCAGCTTATGGGACAGCTTACCAAAGTTAAGAACCCTCCTGTTACTTATGCATTTGCTATATAAATTTTGAGCAATACATAAAACTAAAAAACAATTCAGCAACACTCTATATTGACTTTTACCAACATAAGGAAACAAAAGTGTATATATCCTTGTGATCTTACCAGATCCTGGAATAATTTGAGTTGGCATTAAATGTTTATGATCGTGAGGTTGTCCTTTCACACATTTCATCCATGCATATAGTTCTTTATCTGTGAAAAATTTAAAAGAAATATCCTGAAGTAAATGAAATCTGCTTTAGCGGGAGAAAAGTGGAATCACACAAATGACAGTTCTAATACGCACGTTGAGTAGAGAGAACTGAAAAAGGTGAAACAAACAATTCTGAAATGTTTAAATATATCTTGGCCTTTTTACAAAAGGGCACTGACCTCTGGAACTCTTCCTTTCCTTAGCCTTATAGCAATCTAGACAGACCACAAATCCACATTTTTGGCAGACCCAGTGGATATTAAATAGGGTGGCCTCACAGGCATCACACATTTCACGGACTCCTCTGACTGCTCTCTTCCAAGCAATTTTGGCTGAAATACAGAGAAAACAGCATACCAAGTACTGAAATTTCAAGATGAACATCTGTAAACTAAAACAAGAAATGAAAATGCAGCCAAGAAAACCAATCATTATCTCCTTTTAAGCAATTTTTAAAAAGCCTCTGGCAGCTGTAATCAAGTTTGGAACTGTCATAGCATATAATTGTTATCTAAGACATTCTTATTTGAAACTCTTGTCTAAAGTATTGCTGGGTATCGAACAAGATTATTTCTAGGTTCTAGAATATCTTTTTTTCCCCCAGACCAAAACGAAAACTTACAAAAACGAAGTAAAATATTATTTAAAAAATGAGGAAGTAGACCACGTTAGGAGAAATTGTGGGCTTTTTGGTCATTTGGTTTGCCAATGGCAAAAATACGATTATTCCTTCTTACAGAATGTATGGGTTTTAAATGAAACCAGATATAAAGCTATCATTATTTTAGGGAAAATCTTTTTTCACCCATGTAAACTCAGTAGATGAAGCAGATCAGTTCACACAAAAGATTTTCTATATAGTTTATGGTAATTGCTAATGATAATTATTCTGAACAAAATAAAACTATTCTCTTGCAAAATAGGTTTTAATCAAAAGGTGAATATTTAAATGAAGACTCAGCAACTCATAGCATATAACGCCAAAAGAATGCAAGGAAGGTATTAAAATGTTTTATGTATGTTTTATTACTTTCATGATCACCATGTTGTTTATTTTAAAAAAAATTAAGGTTATTGTATCCAACACAAGATTGCTGCAGTAGTGCCCTTCCTGTACTATCAGGTAATATTGATTTTGTCTTCTATGACTTAAATTATACATATAATTTAAGAGAGCTGTGGTGGCACAGTTGTTAGAATGTAGTATTGCAGGTTAATTCTGCTGACTGCCAGCAGTTCGATTCTCACCTGGTCCAGGTTGACTCAGTCTTCCAAGGTCGGTAAAATAAGGACCCAGATTGTTGGGGACAATATGCTGACTCTGTAAACCACTTAGAGAGTGCTATAAAGCACTGTGAAGCGGTATATAAGTCTAAATGCCATTGCTATTTCTATAAATCAATCTGTTTTCTTCTTTTTAAATGTATCCATCCCTCCATCTACTCATCCATCATATTTGCCCATATTCCAATGTACTTTGTTTTGTAATTCAATTCCCTTCAGATATATGCTTAAGAGGAAAGCTCAACTCTCCATAACAGATTTTTGCGACAATTAGGAGGAACAGAGAGATGCTGTTCTATCAGTGTGAAACAAAACTGTCTATCTCCTCAAATGCATCACCTAATATTGATAACATTTTTTTGTAAAAAAACCAATAAAACTCTTTAATATGAGAATATGCATTAATTAAATTGCACGAACATCTATTGCAAAGTTTGACATGGCACAATGATGGCGAACCTTTTAGAGACCCAGTGCCCAAACTGCAACCCAAAACCCACTTATTTATCACCGGGTGCCGGGTGGGTGTGGCTGTCATGGCAGACAGGGTGGGCGGGGCCAGGGCGGCAGGGGTTAGTCCCTCGCCATCTCCGGGGCACAGCAGGCATGCCCACAAAGAGGTTCGCCACTAGGTTCGCCACCACTGACCTAGTATTTACTTACATCTACACACTGCAGTCACCAGTACAGTAAAGCACCATTTCAATGCTAAAGATTTTTGAGGAAGATATAAAATCTGGGATAACTGAAACCAAGCATGTTAAGATATGAAAAGCGCTATCGCATCGCGTAATAAAAACTAAATAACCTTACCATCCTTTTTGACCCAGGACATAGCTGTTTTTTCAGATGTCACTAACTGACAAAATTTGTCGCCTATATGTTCTAAGATGTATTTGCAAGTTTCTACATCCATTTCATCATCTTCATAACTTTCATGTGTCCATAAATTCATAGCTTCATCATCATACTGATCGGGAGAAGAAAAACCATCAATCCGAACCACTCCATTTTTGCTAAAGGAAAGCCTAAGAAACAAAATAAAGTTATTCAGAAGTCAGCAAAGCAACAAACACTTTAATTTTATTAAGATGATAGATAGCCTGTGACCTCTTGGCTCATCGTTTCAGAGATATTTCCTTAAAAGATTCCTCAGTGCTTTCAACAATGGCAGAGTTTTAAATTCAGGGAGATATTCAGAGATGGATCTGCCTTGAAATTTTAACTAGATAGCACAGTCAAACATCAGAAGTTGATCAGAAGAAATGCTTTATGATGTTTTCTATTATATCATAAAATGTTTTATGATAATTTTTATGTCATAAAATTTGCCTAATTTGAATTCCATAGGAGTCATGGGTCCCAGATTTTGGACACATTCTGCAAGTTATGTGAACCATTTGGTTCAAAAACAGTTGCCCAATGATGCACTATTAAGGTTATGAGAATGAGAGTTTTAGCAGTATATAGATTAATCAGTGTCACTTAAAATTATCCAATATTCTATGTAATGCAAAACACAATGTAAGAATATGTGGTTACATTACATGCTTTATTAAAACAAATAAAGGATTTGCTAATTGAAACTTAAGGGGAAGAAGTTTGAATAATCTGCAAATTTTCAACATTTAAATTTAATTCTCAAAATGTTGAAAGAAATTATTGAAAAGTTTGGTTTTCAGTATTTTTTTCTACATTAGTGTGAAATAATTCCAAATCCCTGGGGTACAAACATGTCATTTTTTTAAATGTTTGATTACAAATAGTGGCAACTACTCCAAAGACAGGTTACAGAAGCAATATGGTATAGTGCAGGGGTAGGCAACCTTGGCTCTTTTATGACTCATGGACTTCAACTCCCAGAATCCCTGAGCCAGCATGGGGGAAACTTTGGCCCCTTCATGACTCGTGGACTTCAACTCCCAGAATTCCTGAGCCAGCAGGGCTCAGCTTGGAAACCTCTCCCTTTCTCCTCAGCATGGCTGGCTCAGGAATTTTGGGAGTTGGAAGTCTACAAGTCATAAAAGAGCCAAGGTTGCCTACCCCTGGTATAGTACTAGGTTAAGAGAAGGGAAACCCATGTTTTAGTTCTCCTTTAGGCAAGGAAGGCAGCCAGACTAGGATCAGTCACTCCTTCTCAGCCCAAACCAGTGTCTGGCTTTGAGAACTCTGAAAAATGGAACTCCTTGATGCAACAATGCATTCACAGCGTTGCCATACAATCTGAAGTGACTCCAGTACACAGTGAACCTGCACCTGTGGGACAAACACTATGACAGCACTGGTGCAGAGAAGGGGCAGCAAAGTTGGTGAGGTGCTTGGAGGCTGAATCTTAAGAAAGCCTACAAGAATGTAGCTGTTGTTAGTTTAAAGAAGGCTAAGCAATCTTCCAATACTTGAGGGCTGTCACAAGGAACAGGGTGTGGATTTAGTCTCCAAAGAATCCAAAGGTAAGAAAGAACCAGTGGCTACAGTTTTTTATAGAGATTCAAATTCAAGATGAGGAATTTCCTGACCACGAGAACTATTAAAAGTTTTAACATTAAAGTAATAATATTTTCAAACTTTAAAAAAAGCTCTCCTCCAAAATAGATCAAAAGTAATATCCTATTTAGTTTGTTCTTCCTTTTTCCCCATTTTTGTTTTTAAGAGGGTGGTACCTAGTCTTTTAAACTATGAGCAAAGACAGTCTTGCTTATGTAATATAACTTTGGGAGCCTTCAGCTGAAGAACAGGATAACAATGATTAAAACAAGCAAAAATCCAAAAAAAAGGATGATTCTTTATTTAAAACAGCTTTTTAAATTGTAAATATTCTTATAAGGATGCACCTCAAACTGTAGCTCCTAGGAAAATGTGGGCATTCTGAAATACAACTTACCGGCGAAAGTAATAGAATCTGCAGAATACTGGTGAATGAGCGGATTCTTCACTTTTCTTGCTTCTAATCAGTCTACATTCTCTGCATTTTTGCAAATTGGGTCCTATTTCATAGCAAGAATCATCTTGCAAAAAGGATTCTCCAGTTTGTTTCAGCTTCTTTACTTTACGCCAGTCCTTTAATACGGAACGAGGTATGCCAGCTGCAGGCAAAAGTATTTTTTAAAGTTACTGGGATCAATAACAAAAGCAGACCTATAAATGGCAGATCAACAAAACCCGATTCCATCAAACCTAATTTAGCAAAACAGTTTTCATAGTTAATTTTCTATTTTTTGTTGGTTTGCTCCATAATTTATGGAAAAGTTAATTCAGCTCATCATGCTGAATATAAAAAGCTAAATAATTTCAAATATATATATTTCTCATAATTCTATCTCTGTATCGCATGCAGGAAAAGTTACAGGTAGTCCTTGAGTTATGACCATCCGTTCAGTGACTGTTCAAAAGTTATGACAATGTTGACGGAAGGGGGCTTAAGATAGATGCTTGGAACAACAGCAGTGGGAAAGCCTGCAGGAAGCTAGAAGCTGCGATCAGATGAGATCCTCCCTTAACAATGGCAACTGGGACTGCTAGAATTCCTGTTTCTAAATTAAGCAATCATGGGATGCCACTGTGGTAGTTCTCAATTTATGAGCAAATTAAGCCCAAAATTTATGTTGCTAATTGAAAAATTTGTTGAGTTCTGCCCCATTTTTATGATCTTTCTTGCCACAGTTAAGTGAAATCGCTGCAGCTCTTAAATTAGGAACACAGTTGTTCAGTCAATCTGGCTTCCCCGTTCACTTTGCTTGTCAGAAAGTTGCAAAAGGGGATCATATGACTCCGGGACACAGCAACCGTCATAAATGTCAGTCGTCAAGCATCCGAATGTACACCATGTGACCATGGGGATGCTGCGACGGTCATAAGTATGAAAAATGGTCATTAAGTCACTGTTTTCAAGTGCTGTTGTAACTTCAAACGATCACTAAATGAGCTGCTGTAACTGGAGGACTACCTGTACTCGAAAACTATGTAAAAGTTCTTGGTCCCAACTGCTTTCGTAGCCCAAGAACTATCTATATGTGAAAGAGTAAATCTCAAGTTCATATACAAAAAAAAAGGAAGAAAAGAAGAAAAAGATAGAAAGAGCATGATTTTGTTTAGCTTGCCTCAAGATAATAATGTGCCTTGTACAGACATATTTTTCTCTTTAAAAACATCATCCAAAGGCCTATATCTAATTATTTGTAGAAAAACTGTACAGTCACACACAATCCTGTAACAATAGTAGGTAACGGTTACTACTACGGAAGTGGTGTAAATATTCTTTAAAACACTTCAAAGATTTAACTCCAGTTAATGATCATCCTCTGGGCACACCCATATTTGCATTTGCATTGAATAACTGATGACTGCATTATTATATAGTGCTGTCTCTGATCGTGTTGGTATCGTTATTATTTTCTCGATACAGAATTTGGGATCTGTCTGCTTGAGGAGATGGAAGACATAGCCCTGGACCATTTTCCCAACTTGTATGCAAGTAGGTACTTACTGTTATTGTTGCCACTCTGTAACTTCAATTTGTTTTTTTCTTTGGCACCCCTGCTGAGAAGCCCATTGGGTTTTACATCTTCCTCCAGATCTCCTTTTCTCTTTTGCAAATCATTCTGTTTCTTTTTGTAGGTGGGTTTCGGCTGCCGTTTTGTCCGCTGCTCTGACTTGCTCTCACTCTCATCAGAATCTCCACTTTCCGAGCCAGATTCATACATTCTCTTTGTTTTTCTCCTTGCAGGTTTCTCTTCTTTCACCAGCTTTTCCTCTGCTAATTTATTATCTGCATTGCTTTGCAAGTCATTTGATGTAGAAGCAATTAAGTTCACAGTACAGGGTTTAATCATTTCTGATACACAGTTTTCTGAACTCTCCTTTTTATTAGTGATTTTGTCTTCTTCTGAATGCCTCGTGAGCCAGGCTTTTTTTAACTTCGGGTGATAGTTTGCTTGACTGCTCTGGGAAACTTGCCCACCGCTCAGAGTATTTCCTTTGTTGGTTGTACTTGATTTGACAGCACTATCCACAGAAACAGAGGCTGGATATATTAGATTTTTCACAGTGTGAGCTTCAGCATCACTGGTATTGTTGATTTTAAACTGAGCTGCAGCCAATGCTGCCTTGTGCTTTTTCAAGTGAACAAAGTCTGATGGGCCAGAGAACCCAGTGTTCACCTGAAGACTACTTTCTGTTTTGCTGCAAGGCACTGTAACAGAAGCGGATGAGCTGACATTACATTCCTCTATGTATGCCACGTCCTTATTTATGGGCCTAGAGGCAATACTGTCTGCTGACATACAGGGTAACCCTGCTTTTGGCAAACAATCTGTCACCTGTGAACTGCCTGTACCTGGCGCGTCAGTAGTAGTCACAGATGTGATTACATCTGTTATGGTACTGCATAACACAGTTGTGGTTTGTACGACTGAACTGGGAACACTGCCCTGGGAAGCAGCTGGGAAATTCTTTTCGTAGCAGGCATGGATCACATCTGAATTCATTTTTGACACAACTATTCTCCCGCTCTCTTTGGCTTCCACCGATTTAATGGAAGCTGTTTGATTTATCCCTTTTAATCTTTCACTAGCTTGCCCTTTGGGAGCTGGCTGCATGATTGATACGGTATCATACTTTGAACTTGAAGGTGGGCGTACAATGACGGAAGCTGTGGCGGAAGGTGATTTCCTATGAGTTCTTTCCACGTGCCATTCTGTTTTTTCACTGTTTGGACAACTACTATTTTTCCACATAGCTGAAAGTTTCTGATCGGCGACACTCTTATAAATATTTTGCGTTTCCTTTGGCTCAGGTACTAAAGTTGGCGGCTTTTGTAATTCATGGACTTTGTTACCTGTGTGAACTGGCTGCACTGGAGTTAAGGTTGGAGGAGAAAGACTGCTGTAGCTCCCTTCTTTCCTCTCCAAGTTGGGATGGACAGGCGGGTGAAACACAGGTGCCCTGTGTAAAGCAGGCATTGTTCGGAGCGAACCAGAGGATGAAATTGTTAACTGGGTAGGGCTTCCGCTGCTAGTTCTAAAAGAACTGACTGAATGGGCCATCATTTGCTGTGAAAGCTGATCTGTTCCCTTGCCCACTGAGCTTTCAGTTTCTGGCTGGTGCTTAATCAAAGGCGGAGGTTTTGAAAGGGATGACGTGAAAGAAGCGAGTGATTGAACAGCAGCAGCAGCAGCTGTTGTTGATGGACAAGTATTCTGTTTATCAGCACATGTGCCTGCAATTTCCTTTGACAAGTATGTTCGTGGAGGTTCATTCACCACACTATTAGACAAGGTGGTAAAGTAATTACTTTGCGGCAAGCTCTGTGGTACTGAATGCTTCATTTTATAGAGTTCTGACTCTTTGTCAGGCTTTCCTCCATGGTTTGGGGGATTAGAGGATGGTAAAGGCATGATTCTAGAATAAGACTCCTTTTCATTTTCATGGGCCTTCATTTTAACTGTAAAAGAAGCAGCCTCAATGCTTTCCTGCAGTATTCGTCTGTGTTCTTCTTTATACTTGCTTAGTCTCTCCCCTGTCTCTTGAAATGATCTTTGCAGAGGATCCACAAATGGTCTTTGTAAGTGGCCTTCTTTTGCAGCCTGTGATCGGTTCTGTTCTAGATCTGATTTTGCTGAATGTACAGATTCAAAAATTCCCTTCCTCTCCAATTCACTGCACAGGAGAAAAATAAACGCACTGCATTATTTTAGTTTTCAGCTTAACAAACTACAACAAATAATTTGTCCTTATACAGTACTAATAACTTCATTTACTTTAGATGTTTCATGGGCCAGACATGTGATGCACAAGCAATTAGTTGCGAGGCAAAACTGTAACTTCTATAGCAGTGGTGGCGAACCTATGGCACGCGTGCCAGAGGCGGCACTCAGAGCCCTCTCTGTGGGCACACGCGCCATTGCCCCAGCAGAGTTCACCAGAGTTGCGAGCACGTGGTGTTTGGAAGCGACAGGGTAGGAAGTGAGCGAGCAAGCAGCGTTGGCCCCCCGGGGATGCCCCAGAGATGGCAAGGGACTGGCCCCCGCTGCCCTGGCCCCGGCCACACTCACCCAGTCTGCCGTGACCACTGCAGCCATGCCCACCCAGTGGGCCACGCCCCCTACCCCCCTGAGGGCACCACAACGCTGATGCAGCCCTGGCACTTTGCGATAAATAAGTGGGTTTTGGGTTGCAGTTTGGGCACTCGGTCTCTAAAAGGTTCACCATGACTGTTCTATAGTCTTATTTTTTTTCCCCAGAATCACCTCTCGATTCACAGACTAAAAAAAATGCAAGCTTACTCTTTATGGCGATCCACTATGCTTTTTGACAAGGGAGGACTAGACTGGGCTGCCAATTTGAGTGGCCGATGTGGCTCTGCACTAGACGGTCTTACAGGAATATGACTCAGCAGTCCAAGGCCATCCGATGAGGTCACAGGGGTGGGCTGGTGTAACCAAGGACTAGGAGTATTCTGGAAAAACAATCATAGTTATCAGCAGAATTTAATTATTTCTTAGGAAAGATCCAGGGTAGCCAACTGTTCTTGTTTTTATAACGGTTGAGTCAAAAAGAATATAACCATGATCTAGAATTTCATATTAATAAATGCACACATACATACAGAGCGAGCGATACATTTAAAATGAAGGGTGACATTCTGAACTCCGAACAGAAAACACATCATGGCCAGGAAGAAAAAAAGGCCCAATTTCCTTTAAATTTAATATGTTCCAACACTTACCTTACCTTTTTGAATGCCTTCCCTTTTTGAATGCCATTCTTTCAAATTTTCTTACATAATATAAAAATAAAATATAAAACCATTTAAGTAGCAACAGAATCCTCAGCCGATGGGGCCGGTCACTTCCTCTCAACCCAATCTACCTCATGGGAAAGTGTTATTGTGGAGAAAAATAGGAGGAGGGGGGCATCATGAATGTCACCTTAAACTCCCATTCAAGAGTCAGGATATATATTTAATAACAAAATCAAACATGAATGCAAAAAGAGAGTTCAGAATGAATGGCAGTGTAAATGTCTCTGCAACTCTTAAATCAAGGGTTCTTTCTTGGGTTCCAGGACAGCTGCAGAAGGCAGCCATGTGATCTTAGGAAAAGGCACGCCGCTTTGAGCAGCTGTGGACATCTGCTACATTCATGCCTCCATGCCGCATGATGCACTTTTTCTGTCTTACAATCTGAGGGGCAGCACAAATCTAATTTCTACTTCCTGGTGAAAGACACATGCTTCTTATCTGCACTGACAATACTTCTAAGATTTGTTTAAGAAAGCAGACTGATCCCCACATTTTGTTAGCTTTAACAGAAAGCTATACAAAGAACGTAGCAGGATTTCAAATTCCATGATGGAAGTGATGGCTATCACATTAAACTAGAGCAGGGGTAGGCAACCTTGGCTCTTTTATGACTCGTGGACTTCAACTCCCAGAAATCCTGAGCCAGCATGGCTCAGCTTGGAAACCTCTCCCTTTCCCCCTCAGCATGGCTGGCTCAGGAATTCTGGGAGTTGAAGTCCACGAGTCATAAAAGAGCCAAGGTTGACTACCCCTGAACTAGAGAGAAGCTGACAATGATTTATGATTTAGGAGCCATTTTGGTCAAGGTTAAAATAGTGGTATAGCTGTTTACATTAACCAAAGCAATTTAACATGCTCACAAACATGCCTACTTCTTTCTGAAGAAACCCTTTTGTATTTTTTTTTTTAAAAAAACCGGATTATTGTAATTATTTTTAAAATGGAGTTGTTTAAAGCTAATAACATTGGTATGTTTTTAAATAGCATGAACATTCTCTAATTTACAGAGGTTTTTTCCTTTTTAAAAATGAATTTAAAATGTAATTCAGAAACTACTGTACCTCTTTACATCAACAACACATCATTCTATTAACACACATAAACAATAAGGTAGCATAATAGATGTAATTGTCTATTTCCATAAACAAAACTTGATCACTTAACAGCAATTATTTAAATTTACCAATTAGGCAAGTTAGGCCCAAGCCCTTCCACTTAAATAAGGTTTGGCTACATAAAACACTACATCCCAAAGACCCACCCCATATATTATTTGTCCAATATATTATTTTGGGGTTCAGTAAGACTTACTCTTCTCGAAGAAGTCTCAGTGTTAACAGAGGTTTCCGAATGGACCCATTTGGACGATGGTATCCCAAGTCCTGAATAAGCATGCGCTCCATTTGGATACTGCCAAATAACTGGATAAAGTCCTAAATGATTATATGAAGTGGATGGGTGAGTTTGCCCAAGAAGATGTGGTGACTGGTGCTGTAGCAGCTGCTGCTGATGTGCTAATGCTAAATGACTTAAACTGCTTGCGTGAGCAGTTTCTAGTCGTGGATGACCTCCCAACAAAGAGGCTGTAGGCATTCCTGGTAAAACTGCAGGGAGCAGATGCTGATGGTGAACAGAATGATGAGATGCACTGCTAAGAGGATGAGTGTTAATAGCAGACAATGGAGTTTGATTTGAGGGTTCAGCTAATAAATGGGGTGTGCCTGTTAATGCAGAGTGATGGGTGCTTGGATTTAAAGAGGTTCTATGGGAAGTGCAATGAGGTGGATAATTATGCTGATGTAAATAGGGTGTCATATGAT
Organism: Protobothrops mucrosquamatus; assembly: GCF_001527695.2. Lineage (NCBI taxonomy): Eukaryota > Metazoa > Chordata > Lepidosauria > Squamata > Viperidae > Protobothrops > Protobothrops mucrosquamatus. Next base: position 489,909 of record NW_015386512.1, on the reverse strand, counting down.
TAGTTCCCGTTTCCTGACCAAGAAGAATGGGATCTCTGTAAATTGTGAAATGTTCTTTTTTGTCAACAGTAAGAGGATTTTTAGTAGCTTCTAATGAACTAACTCTAGGTGAAATGGGATGGAAGCTAGACCTGGGAAAATCAGGCTCTGTTTTAACCGCTGTCTTTGTTATTCCAATAACATGGCTGTTAAGATAATTAATCTTGGATTTCACAGTATCAGGTGACTGGGCAGGCTTATATTTAATTTCTGGTGAGGTGTTTGGCTTGATTTTAGAGTTTTCAACCTGTAGACTAGTTTTTGACTTCGTCGCATCCGAGACTGCAGTTTGTTTACGAACTCTGCCTTCTTCTGTTAGAGATATTACAGAACCACAGTGAATGTTTTCAGAATTCAAATGTTCATTTGCTGATATATTTTTCCCAACATTTGATTGCATCAGTTCCATTTTATTGGCATTATTAATCCAGTTCTCAACAGTTTCTGATTTGTTTACTTCCAGAATGTTGATATTTGTAAACAGGTGTTTAGAATCGCTGCTAGGAGATTCTGTTTCCTGACCAGTTTGTAAACTAAAACTACTCGATAAGCGTTCCTGAGTCTGATTAACTGAACTGGTTTCAGTATTTGTGTCAATATAACTTTTTGGTGTGGGACAATTGGTTACAAATTGTTCATTGGGTAGGTGCTCTCTGGGATGCTTATTTTCCATTCTGCACTCTTGAATGCAGCCATCATTATCACTATGATCATAGACTGTTGGCAGTTCAGCTTGACGGAGTGAAATTTCTTGCAATTCCAAATCGGCTGATTCTGGTCTTTCTATCTGTTGATGAGACTGGTTACCTATTAGGATCTTTTCTTCTACCATGGCACTCTGGGATTTTCCTTCTTTCCCGTTAATCTTTACAACGTTTTTGCTTTTCAATTCAGTATCTGAATTTTGCTCTGAGGAAGAATCTGTCAATCTTTTGTTTGAATTTTCAGAGTCACTACTCTCGGAGCTGTCGGAAGTGTCGTCTGTCCGCTGTCTCTTCGCGGTCTTTTTTCTCTCCTCATCTTCTGGTTTTCTTCTTTTGGAAATGTATAATTTATTTTTACTTTTGGAATTTTCTGCAAAGGAAAAAACAACAACAACAACCCTTAGTATTGTTTGTAGAAGAAAAATTCTTACTGTCCTTATAAAATTATTTTTACCTCCATGGCTTATACAGTCATATTTTTCTTCTTTAGTTTTCTCTTCGTCTGGCATGCTACTGTCGGAACCTTTCCTTTTATTTGGACGAGCGTTTCGTTGTAACTGCTGTGAATTTTGTTTTGGTGCTGCATTTTGGGAATTCATTGCTGGCCTGGGGCTATTTGCTTGAGCACGGGTATAGTGGCCCTAAAATAAGATACACATGTTTACACATTTGTAAATCACTAGTCCAATACATATAGACATAAAAAAAATGACAATGTAATTTAAAAATCAAATATATCTACGTGAGCTGTGTTGCTGTTTTGACTGGAACGAGACCTGCGTCGTGACGTAATGCCTATATTTTCACCTTTCAGCAAAGAATGAACGACATCATCTAGAAAGGTCATCTGAACCATAGACGGATCAACATTTTGTGGCTCTAATACCTGTTTTATTAGAGGAAAAAAATATAATCGTTTTCTATTTATATCTTCTATAAGAAGGTCAACTGGGAACACAAATTCAGCTTAAGAGGACGGTTTTAAAGGAATAAAATTTACAAAGAAATATGAAAATGGCATCTTTTCTTTTAAATCAGGGATTTGCCAAGATTTCACCCCTTATCGTAAATGGGAAATTCTTGTACAGGTAGTCCTTCAGACCAGGAGTTCCTTTGCTAAGCACTGTGGTTGCCACATCACTTAGCAATGAAACTTCTGGCAGTTAAGTGAGGACTTCATGCAACCTTGGTTTCTGGCTGGCTTCCCCATTAACTTTGCTTGTGAAAAACCAGTAGGGAATATCTGAAATCTCAAAATCATATGACTAAGGCAGGGGTGTCAAACTTCTGGCCCACAAGCTGGATGCATCATAGCAAAACCGCGCCCACATTGCCGGCAATGGCAAAATTCGCGATACGTCGCGACATGTCATGTGACGTTGCGAGTTTGACACCCCTGGACTAAGGCTTGCTGCAACATCGTAATCAAACTGAGCAACATCCAGATTACAATTACATGACTGTGGGAATGGTGCGATGGCTGTAACTCCAAGGACCTATCTTAATTTGCCCTCTTTCAGCACCATCATAACTTTGAACGGTTGCTGAATGTATGGTCATAATCCGAGTCGAATAAAACTAAGGTATAAAGGCAGAAAGTGAAATGTGTTTGGTTTAAGTCAGAAAGAGTCATTAATGACACCTTACATCCTTATCAATCAGCATTAAAATGAAACTAGATGAAAGGTTATATTGGCCTTTATACCTATCTAATAGCATAAGATTTGATGAATTTATGAGCAAGCTGCCCAAATTCTTCATTTCTTAAATTTGCTTCAAAAACACAAATAAAACAGAAAAAGGAAAAGGAAAAAGAAATTGAAAAAGGATAAAGACATTTCTCATAGATATAGAACATCTCTCAGTTTTTGAATTTTGACTCCCTTGAGTAATGGTGAACAATCTTACATTGATGGAAAGCCAGTTCAAAAGCAAAAATACCCAAATACATATTGTTTATCCATTATTGAAAATTCAGGCTACCATTGTCTTTGTATCATAATGTTTTTGCTTAGTCACATGATTGATTGGTTTATAATTCTTTATATAATTATTAATTGCAAATGTTTGGCATATACTGCAAAATATCATTTGACTCTTTAAGCCATATTAGTCTTCCCAAATGATATTAGCAAGTGTACAGCTATTAAATTAGTATCATGTGGAAAAGTGTTCCCTCAGTTATTTTGAATTCAATATAATTAAACTGTCAACCAATCCTTTTAAAAATTCTCTGAGATGTTCGACAACCATAGTGACAAAACCTTTGTTGGCAACTTTTTTTTGGATTCTACTTCATTTATGCTGAGAATATCAAGGATTACTATAATAATTCTTCAATCTGCTTTTGTTCCAAGAATTGTTTATATTTAATCAGGGCACAATTAATAAAACTCCAGATTATTATCAATTACAAGATCTACATTTTAAAATTAAAATAAATAGCCTTGTAATCATTTTCATCTTAAGCTATTAAAACAGTGTATGCACAAAATCAATCTAAAGCCAATTATGTCACACATTCATATCTAGTTTCAGCACTGATGCACTTTTAAAGAACAATTCCAGTAGAGAAAAAAATAATTACCTGATCATTCATAACAATCATAGTGCGACTGAACAGATCATGATGAGTAATTATACCAGTGAACCATTGGGTGGCAGAGTCCTGTCTATATACTCTCACCCTATAGCCGTTTAAAGAATAAGGACCTTCAAAAAATGAAAATAACATTTGAGGATTATTGAAATAATATTCCAACAGAGTTTAATTTTAGAAGTGCATGCAGTAGAGGTTAAACTATATTATAAAAACAACCCCAAGTAATGAAAAGTCAATGTCCATCATGCTTTTTAAAGGCTACCATTTATTTTTTAATTCAGCGCTGATAGTTCCTGATATTGATAGAATATGGCAGATGTATGTATAGAGTGCTAAGTTTCCAGGGTGGTGGTGGGGAATAAAAATCTTTGCAAGCCATGATTCCAGTGGGCGTGAAATGTACTCATATGTTAAGTACAAGATGCTGAATAGAAAAACAAGCCTAATTTTATGAACAGAAGCTGTCCAACATACTGTATGTTACTAAAAACATATGACTTTCATATAGAAAGAATTTAATCCCTGAAGTCTGGGTTTACACAGCTGCCAAGATTCCCCCAAAATCGACTACAGAATTTTTTTTACCTTCAGCGATCTCTGTTTCTTTCCATTATAAATGTGCTGTTAACAATATTACATTCATAAATTTAAATATATAACTTGTAAGTTATGTATTAGCTCAAATATGTCAGTTGAAGCAACAGTTTACTTTAGAAGTCAATTTAAAATTCATGCATGAATAAATCACACTTTTAAAAGTTATATATATTTTTTATCTACTATCCTTCTACAGTATTATTCTTATTTATTGTAAATGGGTTCATTAAAACTGCTTCCCTGTGCCACACTATTCATAATTAATTTTTTTTAAATTTCATCTTCAAGTTATTTTGGTATGTTTACATCTGTCCGGGGTACCACCAACTTTAGCAATGGCTAATGAAGGAGTGGTATATAGGCCTGGGACTATCATATTTTGTCAGCGCAGAATCACTTACCTCACAAGTTTCTATCCAAGGAATGAAACAGCTACTTGTTTCTTAACCCATCTTCACTTTTTAACTTATTAAGATTTAAGTTAATGTAATAACTATATTTAAGTTTGTTTGAATTCATCTATTCAGATTCAGAAAAGTAATAAACAATTTAGAAACTGTTACAATCAAATACAACTTACACCATAAATGTTTATTTATATCCAACGTAACTGCATCAGAGTTTGTTCAAGGTACTGAATGTTATTATATTGTTCTTTATAAAATTGTTTGCAATATGATCTTACACAGGCAGATAAATGTATTAGTCTAGAATATACTCTAGGGATTTTTTTTCCAGATTCTTTTCCCCATTAGCTATTACTTCTGCAGACTATCCAATGGATGGCCTGCAGACAACGCTGATATTCTATATGCCTAGGGATTATGTGGTGCAATGTATTATGTTTAACGTATTAGCAGTATCAGCACAGGGAAGATATGTAAGAGTTGAATAACAGAGCAATCTCAAAACCAGTAGGTCCAAACCATTATTATGTTCCTTTTCTTATTGTAAACATTTCCTTCAAGTCAAGCTTGACTTCTGTCATTTTATGGACACTTCCTTTTAGTTTTCTTGGAAGACGTTTGCCACTGTCTTCTGGAATTTTTTCAACTTCTTATTTTTTCAACTTCTTAATGTAAGTGATGGCCCTGGTAGTCTAGCACTCTTAAGTGGGCCTGACACTGCTTAATATCTGAGCCCCCAAAAAATTCAGCTAGGGACTGCCAAGGCTCTTGATTCATACATATTTCATTTTCAGCCAAAGTTATTATGGAAAATGATATCTGGAAGATCCCAGAAAACAAACCAAAATAGAAAAGGGATAGCTTATCAGCAAATAGAAAACAACATATGCTAAAGGCACAATGCAAAAAAGTCAAGATTCCACATTACCTTAGATTATCAGACTCAGTGGGGAGAGGGGGTGTCCATTACTCCTGAATGTCTGTTAAATTACAAATTATGTCATTTGTGGTAATGTATATAATCTGGATTAATTATGTCATTACACAAATGACCTGACATTGTGAATGATGTAAAATTAACTGCCAGGTCAGGAGTGTTTGGAGTGTAATAGATTTATTTGTTATCTTGGTAAATGGGACAGAAATTTGGTTTGTTGCATTGGATGTTCATTAAACCAGGACCTTAAACTGAGGACTCACTGTTGTTATAACAGTGTTTAAGCCAGTGGTTCTCAACCTGTGGGTCGGGACCCCATTTGGGGTCGATCAACCATTTCATGGGGGTCGCCAAGCAAGGCTGTCAGCCATTTTTTTTGTCTGCCATTTTTTTCCCCTTTTCCAGCAGGTGCCTTACCTCCCTTGGGCTGGGCCAGCTGGTGGTCAGCCTGCTGCCGCTTGCCAGCTACACCTCGGCCGGCGCAGGGGGGCGGAACCACGCATGCGCGGTGCTCCCGGGCAGGGAAAATCCTCGACTTACGACCGGTTTAGTCCTCGACTTACAACCGGTTTAGTCCTCGACTTATGACCGGTTTAGTCCTCGACTTACATCCGGTTGGGGTCGCGGCATTAAAAAGGTTGAGAACCACTGGTTTAAGCAATGCTTTTCTGAAATTAGGCAGCTGGAGAACTAAGGCAAAAGTTCTATACAAATTAATGTGTGATACAGAGATTACACACATTAATTAGCAATGCTCCTTTAGATTTATAGATTTGAAGTTCAAGTAAGCATTTGTTCCATGCAGATTCAACCTAAATATTATTGATCTTCCATGCATGAATTGTAAGTAATGTTTCCTTTAACAGTCTCTGTGAACTACCTTGTCAGTTTCTGCTCCTATGTTACTTCTCAATTTTTAAATTCTAATTATAAAAAAACAAAAACAAAAGGAAAGAAACAGGTAAGGAAGGATTCCAGTCTCCTAGAGGAACAGCAAATGACAGTGGGAAATGCACCGAGGGAAAATTTAAGGAGAAATTAATTTCCAAACTAGGATCAAAAGAATAAAATGGATAAGGTGAATCTGCAGAAAGATTTCGTTTCAAGAGATGGGAATCCTGAAAAGCTTTAACACTGCATCACAATTGCATTTTCTTCCAAAAATCACCACAAACAGATTTGAAAGGGCAGAAAAAGGGGAATACAAGTTTGAAATTTTGTAATTTGAATGTTATTTTTTAAACGGTTTAAATTTTCATTTTGACCAAAAAACAAAGAATGATTTCTAAAAATATGTATGATCTCTGTTGTAATTCCTTATAGGTATCAGTGTCATAAGCTATATTATAGAAAGCTAAATATATAATGTAAGTAGTTATTTATTACTTAAACTAGCTGTACCGGGCCACGTGTTGCTGTGGCTCAGTCTGGTTAAATGGAAAAGAAGTGTGTTGCTTTTACGTCCAACAGATGGCACTGTTTTTCAAAAAAAAAGCATGTTTTTACCTGTCACAGGTGTGACATCTATATAATATAGGTATATAAAAATATGCGCGTATTCAAATGCAACGTTGTGTCAAAATTTCAAAGCAATCGGTGAAGAACTTTTGGAGATTTAAGGTTTTGAACAAACGAACATTTACATTTTTATTTATATAAATTAGCTCATGAATATGGAAGTCAATGCACCATGTTCTGAAACCACTGAAATAGTGGGTTAGAAAGGCTAATGGTATGATATAGGACATAGTATTGTTAAGAAAAAAGAAAAATGTACTTTGTATTTTGTTTTTTGTAAAGAGAAAAAGAAAGAGTTATAGCCATTATGGCCTTTACTATGTTGCCAATATTACAAAGTACAGCTCTCGGTGCCAATTTTAACAGAATAATGTTCAGAGTGTTTTTGTCACTTTTTGTTGGGTTTTGACGTACCTCATTTCTTTTACCTCTGTTATTGCCTTTTGGGGGAAATTTGTTCTTGAGCTGTTCTTTGATATCCACTGGCAGGGAAATTTGGATTTAATACTTTATTATTTGTTAATTATTGTTCATCTTCTTTGGGGGGGGTGTTAAATAACAGGAGGCAAATATAAAAAAACCAAAGGAGTTGATGGAGCTCTCTATGGTGTTGACTGTCTCTTCATCATCCAGTTTCCGTCCCCAAAAGAATAACATATGGGGTTAAAAAACCCCCCAAATATATATAGTATTGTTGGCCAAAATGGGAAATGGTTTTGGCTACTAGGGAAAGGTATATAAATTATTATTCACTCCTATCTCAATGGTTCTGGTTTCAATGATTGAACACAGATATTGTAATGACAAACTGAAATTAAAATTTTTACCACAGATACTAAGTCGTGATATTTTTTAATTAGGCTGAACAATACTTCAGATTCAGAAGTGCTTTGGAACATGTAGGACAACAAACATAGCATCTGTCTTCTACATATTAAAGCTACTCCATCTGGTTCTACATTAGTGTGGTTGCTGTGGGAGGTTTTTAGTGTAACTGTGCAATCGTGAAACAATGATACAACCCTGAATCTATTTTAATGATTTGCAGACAGGTGCTGCATTCATATTTAAAAGCAACTCTTCTGAATAAAATCTGAAATATTGCACAAGCCTACTAATTAGGTTTTTAACTGGCTGGAAAATAGTGTATGTGTTCATAATTCTTTTAACTATTTAAGATTAGGCACACTTTTAAATGAGAATTCTTGAGCTCAGCTGTCACGCATGGATCAATAATGTGGGAGAAATTCCATGAAAAATAATTGATACTGATAAGTTTCTCAGAAATAAGATTTGCCATTAGTGGCAACCACTGGAAGTGTGCACAATATATATATTGTTTTCATGAAATACTGTGAATTCTCAGAAACATTTGGCTAACCAATATGGAAAACATGGTAGTCCAGACAGATACTGCATCTGATCCACGAGAGTTCATATTCTTTAGTAAGGAAATAAATACATTAAAAAAGCATTCCAGGTTCCTTAAGTAAACGTTTTGCAAGACCATTTGGTAGCTGCAGATTGTCTGGTAGGGATATACAAAGTGTTTTGATTCAAACTCTTGTGACCTTAAATCACCCTACTTTGAGCTCACTACAATCTACCTCATTTCTACTGCCAGCATTTTAGAAGCACAAGACTTTAAAATAGACCTACTTCAGGCAGAAAGCACTTCTGAAATGCACATGGAACAAGTGTTTCAAACTGAAAAGAGTGTGTTTTGAGCCTGAAACAGATGAAATATTTTTTCCTTAGTCTGTCCCAAACTTTTAAGGATTTGTTTTCTGCTGTATTCTCCTATATTACAAAGCAAAACTATGAATGCATGGGATGATAAAGATTCTGTCTTTGAGCCAGCTTCTCATAGGACCTGAGACTGTTCAGGGATCAGAGAGGGTGTAACTGGCCCAAATCACCCAGATGGCTTTGTCGCTGTGGGAGGATTAGAACCTAATTCTTACTACCCTATGCCCACCATCTTAACCTTTACAATTCACTGATTCTCCTTTAATGTGTGCACATCTCTCTCTTTTAAATATAGCACAAACTTGGTAGTTAATTTAGAAAAACAAACTACTGCTAGTGCATACTTAAGTTTTCCTTCTTCACCACAACTTTCAAGTCTAAAATATTTTTTAAAATAATACTATTTAGTAAAAATGATCTCATTAATCAAATGAAGTGGATTGTTTAAGATCCACCCGACCATTTGAAAATACTATACATCTGGAAGGGAAGTACAAACAATAGAAATGACAAACCACTAAATCTGGTCACCATATAGGAAATCATTGATCCAGGAATACGCAATACTGTAATGTCTACTTCATAACTTAAACAATTAAAAGTTATCATTCACTATGAGAGTTTATGGGATCTAATTAAATGACAAACATATATATTTACTCAAAATTACCTTGCATAAAAATCTCTTGAACTTTTTGTTCCTTCACCCAGATTTTTACTTCCTCTTGAAGCTGTGGATTATCCCTGAGAACTGGGGTTAAACTGTCTATATCATCCTAAAGAAAACAGAAAAACACTACGTTATACCTAGTAACCATTTATTATTCAATTATTTGATGCAAATACTGTAATCTGAAAAAAAAATCAGACAAATGACAGAAAATGTCTTACTGTATTATTTTTGCCAAAAACTTTAGAATATAGATACTATAAAAATCTGAAGTGAATATAAAAATGATTTTGGATTTTGTTATTTACAATTCCTTAATTATTAGAAGCTAAGTAATGTATGAAAAAGACCTACATCAATATATATTCTGTCAAATACCATTAACTTAATATTTATCAATTAAACTCCCTTCTGTGTAATGGCCCATTAGGCAGTCCCTATAAATATTTACTTTGTCACAATTGTGATCTTATTACATTCATCCCAAAATGAAGGTCCAAGCATGCATTCTCATCACACCACCTATTGACTTCCGGTGAGTTATCATGGCGAACTGAGGTTCTTCTAGAATAGAAGAACACACTGTGGCCGAAAACAATGCTGGAGTATGAGATTCAAAAATCTCTCTGCAGTAAGGAGAAGTTGCAAGATTACCCACATGTATTCGACAAAGCTGTTTTTTTTTTTAAAAAAGCAGAAAGCAGGAACTGCATTTTTTGCAGTCAGCTTGCTATAAACTGGGAGTCGTAGGATGTTGAAAAAAAATCTTGCTTTAAAGAATGTAAAATAGAAAAGGAGGGAGATTTGCTCCCCTTCATTAGCTACTTTTTATAAAGTAGAATTTATTATTTAATAATCTATTAATTTATTTACTGGTGGGGCTTATAAGCTATATATAATCAGCTGAGTATTCAACTACAATATGTAATTGGGATTAAAATAATACAAATCAAATTTACAAACCAAATTGTATATAAAATTGGCAAGTATATGCAAAAGAATAAAATCAATTCCTTCTCAAGCAGGATAGACAAAAGGGTACATATATATGTCTGGGTAAACAAGCCTCCTTATTTAATAACACTGAGATATGAATTTGTCAGGATTCTTTATCTACAGTTGGATTTGGATTTTACACTATATTTATAAATCTGTTCACAATGTTGCTTATGCCCACTTGCATTTTCCCTGAACTACCGTCTCCAGTTGATGGATCTGGGGTTCCAGCGCAAAAAATAAAACTCACAAGGTTGGCATGAAGAATGGAGACTTGCAGATATGACCTAAACAGAAATGGGAATGGCTAACTCATCACACTTCATTTAGTCTTCAATGAATAAGAAGCCTGCTTTCAATCTCTTTTTTTAAAGACACTTTATTAACCTTCTCTAGTTTGTTTTCTTTCAGTTCAGTTTCAAATGGAATATATCTGCTAGGCAACCTATTCCTTCTCAATTATTCTCCATCCAGATTTGAAACTTGATACAGTGGTAGATATGTCCAAATCTTAATAACAAGTAGCTGGGATTGCCTTGTGCTTTTTAATGATATAGGCCAGGGGTCTCCAACCCCCAGTCCGTGGAACAGTATGCATGCCAGCAACTGGTCCGCACAAACAAACAAAGCCCCATCCCGGAGATGCAGGCAGCACACAAAACCACACCCCCTCTGGTCCGTGGAAAAACCTCTCTCCACAGAACCGGTCCCTGGTGCGCAAAAATGTCTTTCTTCTAAACTTCAGTAAAAGATAAGATAAAGCTGGATAAAATGCCAGAAATCATTGACACACCCTCCTTTCACAGGTTTTGCTGATGTTAGCTAGCAGTTTAGCTTGTGTATGACATATAGTATACGTTGTCCATGGGGTTGCGATGGGTCGGACACGACTTTGCAACTAACAACAACAACAAACAGAGTTGGTTTATTTGACTCTCTACTGATAGTTTTGAAACTGTTTTCACCTTTTTATTTGGTATTAGTATTTACTGTAGAAATTGCTTCCATAGCCTACATCAGAGGTCCCCAACCTTTTGGGCACCAGGGACCGGTTCTGTGGAGAGAGGTTTTTCCACGGACCAGAGGGGGCGTGGTTTTGTGTGCTGCCTGCATCTCCGGGATGGGGCTTTGTTTGTTTGTGCGGACCAGTTGCTGGCATGCCGTGGCCCCATATTGTTCCACGGACTGGGGGTTGGGGACCCCTGGCCTATATCATTAGAAGAAAAAGAAATGGCCTCCTCCACTAAGATGAAAACTGAATTTGTATCTTTTTAAAATGCTCTACATCCTCTAGACACATGACGTGAATATTTACTGATCATAACTCATAAGAATCCAGATAAAAAAGCTGCCGCCACTCCCACCCCCCAAAAGTAGCTGGAATGTCTGATAAAGCCACAGCAAAGGCTTTAGGTCCTTGAAAATAATTAAATGGTATTTACAGAATTAAGATTAAGGTTTATTCTTCACACACTAAAATCAGTAAAACAAATAAAATACAGGTAGTCCTCAACCAACAACCATTCAGTGACCGTTCAAAGTTATAATGGCACTGAAAAAAGTGACTTACAATCAGTCCTTGCACTTACAACCGCTGCAGCACCCCCAGTCATGTGATCAACATTCAGCACTTGATACCTGGCATGCATTTATGATGGCTGCTGCATCCTGAGATCATGTTATCACCATATGTGACCTTCCCAGCCAGCTTCTGACAAGCAAAGTCAAGGGGGGAAACCAGATTCACTTAGTATTTTGTCTTTCTAGACCAGGGGTAGGCAACCTTGGCTCTTTTATGACTCGTGGACTTCAACTCCCAGAATTCCTGAGCCAGCCATGGCTGGCTCAGGAATTCTGGGAGTTGAAGTCCACGAGTCATAAAAGAGCCAAGGTTGCCTACCCCTGTTCTAGACTGTCCATATCCCTCAAAGAGAACTCTTAATGGCTGCATGATTTCACTTAACTATAATAATTTCCCTAACAACTGTGGCATAGAAGATTGTAAAATTGGGTGCAACTCACTTAACTGACTTGCCTAGTAATGGAAATTCTGGTCTCCATTGTGGCCGTAAGTCCAGGATTACCTGTAAAAGGGGACATCACTAGCACAACCTCCCAGCTAGATCAAACTGGCTGGACTGGTTCCATTGGGAGAATGCAGTCCTGCACATAAGTAGGGACAAGCCACAGTAATGTAAATCTAGGAACAACATTGGTGAATGCTGGTTGGTTGGTATAAATATTCAAACCAGTCTTAAAAATTCAACAACAGCTGTTGCCTGTGATCCCAGCACATAATAATGGTATCTGGTTTGTGGAACTCAATTAAGCACCCTAAATTTCCAACTGTTTTAAAGTCAATGAGATACATGGTGAAGTGTAGTAACCTGTAATTATACTGTTTGTTTCCATCTACTTCTGGTTTCCTTTTCTTTAATTCTTGAAAGTATATTCCGTTATAAAAATTCAACTCAAAGGCATACCAGAGTAGCACAAATAAATGAAAATTCAGTTTGCATTGTACAGAAAACTGACTTGTTATTTACTGCAAACTTACTGATATAAAATTATATGAAATTCAAATAAGATGTTAAAAAACTCAGATACAGGCAGACTATCAATACATTTTATATACTTTAAAGCTTATATATTTTCTTATAGTCATGTATTTGTCCTGAGTGTATATAGTTGTTAAAACTTATTTCTTATTTTCAGAAAGAGATCTTTGCTGTCTATAGAGGTCAGCAACACATGTCCTTTCCATCTGTAATCTTTCTTTCAGCTTAAAAATAGAAGATTTAAGTCAAGAAATAAAATGAGATTTACATTACTTCCTTTCATGCCAATGACTAAATGTACAACAGCTGCACCACACAATGAAATATACTTTTTTGCCCATAAGGACTAATAATCAAAATGCAATCAGAATTTTAATAACAATCTAATAATTCTTTTAAATCAGAGAACATTTATATTCAAGTTTAGTTTTCTACATAGTGGAAACCCAGAAATCTGGTGACATAGTTTCACAGCGTTCTTTTAGAAGCAATATTTATTTTTGCAGAAAAGCTTAAAAAAATATTGCTGTTCTGGATTTAAAACAACAGATAGGTTTTAACACAAAAAATAAATAGAAACAATTTCTTTTGGCAATTAGACCTGACCATGAATGCTGTCTATCACCCAACTTACAGAAAAATCAACCAATGGGTCCCTCCCACATTGTATAGCAAGTAACAAAGCGATAGCTAGCAAAAAAGGGGATCTTTTGCAACATGCCTGCACAGTATGTCTTTAAGTCAGCAGGAACTACAAAAGAACAAGGGTTTATTTCAAGTTTTTATTGTTGCGTTTGATGAATAGTTGAAGTATTGCAAATTTGTTCCATCAGATCACATTTCCCAAAGAATATTTTAGGTGAGATATTTGGTCCAAGTGAGGAACAGATTTTTCTCATTTTAAGCATACACAAGAGGGAATTCAGGAGGCTTATGATGATTTTGCACACAGAAAGGCAAATATACTCATTTTGAGACTCTCTTAGATTTTCTCCGTATATATTTTGCAGAAAGGTTGACTGATTACATATAACGTATATAACTTACCCCATACACTTTTCAAACAAAACAAAATGTAATAACTAAATGCAAATCAACATCAAACTCAAAATTTAAGTATAAAAAAGAGAACAAATATAGAATCTAATATAAAATCCAAATAGTACCAATAGTTAGTCAGCTGGGGCAGAAACATATATTGAAATAAAATTATTAACTTCTTTCTGGATTTGTAGCAATGTATGAGTGGGGATATATATTTGAGGGACGGAGTATTTCATAAAATGGCAGCTATTGCAGAGACAGTTTGCCATCTTGTTCATGCCCTATGAATGTTGAAAAAGCACTTCGGTGATGACTGAACTAGATGGGCAGAGTATATTCCAACAAGGCATTGGTTGCTATATCCTGGTGCTGTGCCATTTGGGCTTTAAAAATAATAAGCACTCTGAATTCAGCCCTGTAGCGTACTGAATGTCAATGCAACAACTTTAAAATAATTCCATAATGATGTGGGGCTAATAATCTTGCCACCAGTAATTTTTTTTTAACAGCTACAGCTTCCTGGCTATTTCCAAAGAAGCCCCACACAGAGCCTGTTGCAATAGTCCTAGTGTCACCAATGCATGAGTTTACTGAGATCAGGACATACTGGTGCAAGTAGCATTGTAAGTCAAGTGGAAGATCAAACGGATTCCTGACAAACCTAGCAGACAACTTTGTCTCCCAAAAAGTAGAGAAGGGAACTAGGAGATCAGCCATATTGGACTTAATTCTCACTAACAAGAGATGAAATGATAGAAGGTGTTGAAGCCACAGGACTTTAAGAGTGCTAATTTCAAGAAACTTAGAGAGAGCTTGGGAAGGATTCCACGGATAAGAATCCTCAAGGGGAAAACAACTCAAGAAGCTTGGGAAATTTTGAAAAGTGAGATTATAAAAGCCCACTCTAGCACAATACCAATGAAGAAGAAAAATAACAGCTCTCAAAAGAAACAGCATGGCTGCATGAAGAACTTTCTGATAAATTGAAAGACAAAAAGGACTATAAAAAGTGGAAAGAGGGACACATAACTAAGGCAGAATATCAGCAAATAGCCGGACCCTGCAAAGATGAAGTGAGGAAAGCTAAGGCTCAAAATGAACTAAGGCTTGTGACAAAAATAAAAAAATTACAACAAAAAAGCTTCTTTCAACATGTAAAAAACAAGAAAAAAGTTAAGGAAATGTTTGGTCCATTAGTGGGAGAAAGTGGCAAGAAGATGATAAGCAACAGGGAAAAAGCAGAACTACTTAACTCGTTTTTTTGCATCCGTCTTTACACAAAAGGAAAAAACAGTCCAATCTATCAAAAACAGTACCGTAAAAAACAGATTAGAAACACGTTAAGATAGGCAAGAAAATGGTAAGTGAGCACCTGTCCACCCTAGATGAGTTCAAATCAACAGGACCAGATGGATTATACCCCAAGGTTCTGAAGGAACTGGCAGATGTGATCTCAGAACCACTGAACTATATGTTTCAAAGATCCTGGAACACTGGGGAACTACCAGAGGATTGGAAAAGAACTGGTGTAGTTCTCATCTTCAAAAAAGGGGGAAAATGGATCCATGAAACTACAGACCTATCAGCCTGACCTCAATACCTGGGAAGATTCTAGAAAAGATAATCAAGCGAACACTTGGAGGCAAATAGTCATTCTCAAAAGCCAACATGGGTCTGTCAAAAACAGATCATGCCAAACAAATCTTACTGCATTCTTTGACCAGGTGACAAAATTAGTGGACCAGAGGAATGCTGTGGATATAATTTATTTGGACTTCAGTAAGACATTTGATAAAGTAGACCACCATAAGAAAAATGTGGATTAGACAGCATCATGACCAAATGGATTCATAGTTGGCTAACCAGCTGTACTCAGTGTGTGGACCGCAATGGAACTGCATCTACAGTACATGGAGGGAAGTGTATAGTGGTGTCTCCAGGGTTCTGTTCTGGGCCCAGTACTCTTTAACATCTTCATCAATGATTTGGATGAGGGGATAGATGGGGAACTCATCAAATTTGCAGACGACACCAAGCAGGCAGGAATAGCCAACATTCCAGAAGATAGGTTTAAGATACAGAAGGATCTTGACAGACTTGAACATTGGGCGCTATCTAACAAAATGAAATTCAATGGTGAAAAAAGTAAGGTTCTACATTTAGGCAAGAAAAACCAAATGCACAGGAATAATATAGGTGGTACCTGGCTCAATAGTAGTAACTGTGAGAGGGATCTCGGAGTCCTAGTGGACAATCATTTAAATATGAGCCAGCAGTGTGCTGCAGCTGCCAAAAAAGCCAACACAGTGCTAGGCTGCATTAATAGAATCAAGATCACGTGAAGGGTTAATATCACTTTACGATGCCTTGGTAAGGCCATACTTGGAATACTGCATCCGGTTTTGGTCACCACGATGAGACTCTAGAAAGAGTATAGAGAAGAGCAACAAAGGTGATCAGGGGACTGGAGGCTAAAACATATAAGGAATGGTTGCTGGAATTGGGCATGTCTAGTCTAATGAAGAGAAGGATGAGGGGTGATATGATAGCAGTGTTCCAATATCTCAGGGGTTGTCACAAGGAAGAGGGAATCAAGCTACTCTCCAAAGCATCTGAAGGCAGGACAAGAAGCAATGGATGGAAACTAATCAAGGAGAGAAGCAACTTAGAACTAAGGAGAAATTTCCTGACAGTTAGAACAATTAATCAGTGGAACAACCTGCCTATAGAAAGTGTGAATGCTCGAACACTGGAAGTTTTTAAGAAGAGACTGGACAGCCATTTGTCTGAAAGGGTATAGGGTTTCCTGCCTGAGCAGGAGTTTGGACTACTGTAGATGATCTCCAAGGTCCCTTCCAACATCATCATCATCATTATTATACTTATTATTCGAACTCTAGCAGCCTACCATCATCCTGAAACAGTCCCATTCTTAACAGACTTGGCTTGGATTTTTTTTAAACTAGGATTTATTATGCCATTTTGTTCCCACTTGAATATATCAAACAGAGAGTCAGCTGGGTGACCTTGGGCCAGGCACCCTCTTTCAGCCCAATTCACCTCACAGGGTTGTTGTTGTGGGGACAACTGGGTGGGTGTGTTGGATATTTGCTGCCTTGAGTTATTTATAAAAATAACAAAGGTAGGCTATAAATAAGTAAATAAATTAAAACAAACAGAATAGTTATATGTATGCATAATAATCCTGAGGAATTGCTATCAATTTTTATTTACTATAATTTTAAACACAAATTTAAAGTTTTCTAGAAAAGAATAGCTGACCAAAACTGCAGAGTCCTTAATAAAAGACCAAGATACTTATTTCAAAATGAGTGACTTAATCTGATTTATTATCTCACAGAAGTGATAGAGAAGAACAAAGAACAAGATTAAGAATGAACTGATGAGATGCAGATATAATTCTACAAATGATATTTCAAAATCAAAATTTAGTATTAACAGGAAATAATTTTGCCAAGAAGCACTGAAATATCAACTTTAAACGGAGAAAGAAATTATACAGTGAAACTGAAATTCTGTATTTTAACAGTGCATGTTTTCAATATAGTAAAGGTTAAATTTCTAAATTCACAAACTGCAGCCAGGAAATAAATTCCCAGTGATGCAGACTTCCCTGTTTATTGTCAGGAAAACCATGAAAAGAATAATTTGTCTTCCTGTGGCAGTTCCTCCCCTAATACACATGAAATGGAAGGACTCCTAGCCTTTATCACTGCTGCCAGAAAAGAAAGCTGAAAGTCTCTACAAGCACTAGAAGTACCTTCACATTTCCAAAGTTCTTAGCCAAGGGAAAATGGTCAGTGTTTCAAGACTGCATACTGCCCAGAAATTTCACAGTAGTGTTTGCATAGAACTGCTGAATCAGATAACACAATTCCCTATTGAGAAATAGTCTAAACCTATTTTTTATTTATGTGTCCAGTGTTTCAAATTACCTTCAACATCCAAAAAGAAAAAAAAAACTTACTTCATTGTCATACCAGAGCTCAATAGGAAATCACAGTTCTCCACAATTTTACCTTTTGTTCAGTAACTTATTTGATAGGGTAGAAAATTCTCAGGTTATAGTATTTCCCCAGTAGTGACTCATGGTATCATTCTATATCAGAGGTCCCCAACCTTTTGGGCACCAGGGACCGGTTACGTGGAGAGAGGTTTTTCCGTGGACCGGAGGGTGCATGGTTTTGTGTGCTGCCTGCATCCCATGGATAATAATAATAATAGTAAAGTTGGAAGGGACCTTGGAGGTCATCTAGTCCAACCCCCTGCTCAGGCAGGAACCCTATACCATTTCGGACAAATGGCTGTCCAGTCTCTTCTTAAAAACCTCCAATGTTGGAGCATTCACCGCTTTTGGAGGCAGGTTGTTCCACTGGTTAATTGTTCTAACTGTCAGGAAGTTTCTCCTTAGTTCTAGCTTGCTTCTCTCCTTGGTTAGTTTCTACCCGTTGCTTCTTGTCCTGCCTTCAGGCGCTTTGGAAAATAGCTTGAGACCCTCTTCTTTGTGGCAGCCCCTGAGATATTGGAACACTGCTATCATGTCCCCCCTCGTCCTTCTCTTCATTAAACTAGGATGGGGGTCTGCTTGTTTGTGCAGACCAGTTGCTGGCACGCCGCAGCCCGGTACTAGTCCACTGACCGGGGGTTGGGGACCCCTGATCTAGAGCAGTGTTTCTCAAGTTCAGCTTGTTTAAGATGTGTGGGCTTCAACTCCCAAGAAATCCGCAATCAGTCTGGGAGTTGGTCAATACAACTTAAAGTAGCTGAGCTTGAGAAATGGGTGTTCTAGATTTTCCTAATCTTGTTGGGCCAAAATGAGCCATGTTTTATGCCATTTCAACAATGACTACGAAGACACAAGTCTCTAGTGCACAAATTATCTTCGACTCAGGTTTCACTGATAGAACCTTTAATGCAGACAGAATGAAGCCGCAGACTATTGCCTCCTGAAGTGATATACGCATACACATGCATATCAGAATTTAAACTCTAGACTGTTTTTCTTTCATTCTTCTGAGTTAATGAGATCCTTGGCTATTTGTTCCATGGCTCTGGGTTTACGGTTCTCTCTAGTTTAAGAAGATCCTGATTTCATTTCATTTGTCTTAGCTCTTAAAATTTTCAGTGACACTGAAAATATTTTTGAGTTAAAATCTTTTTGCTTTTGAACATCAGTGAACATGCTTATTCATTCACTCACTTTCCATCACTCCCCTCAGGAACTCCTAAGTTGCAGAGACTAAACCAAATTTTGCATAATACAGAATAAACTATAAATCATATTTATATTCCATATAAAATGGGGCGACTACACTGCATTTTCAACTAACTGTTTTCTCAGGAAACACCTCTTCATTAAAAAATATTCATAAATTTCAACAGAAGATATGGCTCTCAGAAATTTAAGGTAGACATTTTTGCATAGTTTTTTTTTTATCAAGAATTCTTGTGAGAAATTTTTTCCCTCCTTTTATTGCACATTCAGGCAATTCAAATCAAACTATTTTCAAACCTTAGTCTGGACTTTATTGTCTTCACTTTGATATATTCTTGCGGATTAACTGAATATCTCATGTTAACTATTTTAGGAATGTTACAGGATTATCAGTCATTTACCACATTATACTATATTTATGTCAAGTATAAGATCAAATTTAAAGTTTCCATGTTTCTCATTTAGCAATAAATACATACCCAATAAAGTTCAAGTATGCCTGATTAAAAAACAAAGAAATACATTTTTACAGATCTTGCTTTAACGTTTGCAGCTATTCAAATTTATACAACCGACCATAAAAATGTTAGCAGCAGAATGCAACATCCTTACAAGATGATCAAAATGCATAGAAATAAAAACATTTTCTTCAAACATACAGTA
This sequence comes from Protobothrops mucrosquamatus, assembly GCF_001527695.2. Classification (NCBI taxonomy): domain Eukaryota; kingdom Metazoa; phylum Chordata; class Lepidosauria; order Squamata; family Viperidae; genus Protobothrops; species Protobothrops mucrosquamatus. The sequence continues at coordinate 470,189 of NW_015386512.1, read as the reverse complement.
ATATGGGCAAGAACAGTTAGAATCATTAAATCATGGGGCTCTAAGCAACCTTGGGAGGTCTTCTATTCCAACCCTTGCCCAAGGCAGAAGACCTTATTGCATCCGGCACAAATGGTTGTCCAATCTTTTCTTGAAGACCATAGAAAGCGGAAGAAACTTCTTTGTTAACATCATCCTTTATTTGCCATTTGCAGTTCACTTTGCAAGGAATTTTAAATTTAACCAAAATAAAGGGAGTCAGTTGATGTAGTGGTTAAGACATCAGGCCACAAAGCAGGAAACTGAGTTCTAATCCCACTTTAGGCATAAAACCAGCTAGGTCAGTGGTTCTCAACCTTTTTAATGCCGTGACCCCAACTGGTCGTAAGTCGAGGACTAAACCGGTCATAAGTCGAGGACTAAACCGGTCGTAAGTCGAGGACTACCCAATCGGTCGTAAGTCAAGGACTTTCCCTGCCCGGGGGCGCCGCGCATGCATGGTTCCGCCCCCTGTGCCGGCCGAGGGGTAGCTGGCAAGCGGCAGAGACGGAGCAGGCCGACCACCAGCTGGCCCAGCTCAAGGGAGGTAAGGTACCCGCCGGAAAAGGGGAAAAAATGGCGGACAAAAAAAATGGCGGACAAAAAAAATGGTGGACAGCCTTGCTTGGCGACCCCCATGAAATGGTCGATCGACCCCAAATGGGGTCCCGACCCACAGGTTGAGGACCACTGAGCTAGGTGATCTTGGACCAGCCACATTCTCTCAGACTTTAGAAGAATGCAACAATACTTCTGAAAATTTTACCAATAAAACTACAGGAACTAGTTCAGGCAATTGCCAGGAGTCAATGCTGACTCAAAGATATACCCACACAAACAAAGCAGCATATAATCCCTTTTCACAAAGAACTATAAAGTGATGAAAACTGTATTGGTTGCCTTCCAGGTCCAATCCCAGCTGCTGGTAATGGCCTAGAAAGCCCTACACGGTATGTGTTCTTTGAGGCACTGCCCAATCACATCCCAGTAGATCTAGCAGGAGGGTCATGCTGCAAGTCCCATTCAGTTAGGGAATCCTCTGGTGGGATCTAGGAAAGCCTTTTCTGCTGTGGCACCCATCGTTTGAAACATCACCCTGGAGATTAGAGTGGGCCCAACTTGCTAGCCTTTCGAAAACATGGTTCTGCCAATAGGCATGGGCACCAAGGAACATGGCAGAGCCAGCACAATGTTATTGTCAGATGTGATTATCTCAGCTATGATGGTTTTTGTATGCTTTTGTATTGCTTGTACTGTTTTTCTTCTGGTTATCTGTTTTTGCTCTTTGCCATCAATCCAGAGTTTGTTGATGGGTGGGCTTTGTAAATTGGAATAAATAAAACTGTATAGCAAATGGAAATTTAATTAATGGAAGCCCATAATTCTGGGGCCTGGGAATGGTAAATATATCAAGAAAGGAAAGAACTAAGTATTGAGCATGCTTCTCCAGACCCATTAATCTCCAGCAGAAATATAGGGCCTTAATCATACTCAACAGATGGTTGCCGATGTGCTACCTGCTATCTCTATTCAAATCAGCTATTCAGTTTGCAATTACATCTCTACGTGAAGCAGCAGCAGAAACAGCAGCAGTGAGCAATAAACAGAACAATCTTACACATCACTGAATGTTGTTCTCCTTATTCCTCACCTCCCTTTTTAGGTCACAATTGTCACACTGCAGCACATTGGAGGTGGTGAGTCATTCACCAGATACAACCACAAAACTCCTACTAATCACTCCATTGTGATAAGGAGAAAAGGCAAAGTAGAAATAAAAATGAAAAAGGAGTTTGGCTAGAAAAAGGGCATGCATATTGTTATGCATATAAAGTTAATAAATAAATGCAATGTAATATAGTATACTATGATATGCCTGAACTAATAAACCCCAAATCTATATCATAAGCTTCCAATGCTCTGTTTTCCTCTCAGCACTGCCACCCAAGATGCAATTCAATATCTCACTGGATTATATATGTCTGGCTCTAATAAAAAGAGTGAGGTTACAGTGGCTGTTATTTAACAGACACTCATGTTAAATTTAAATTCACCGACAAAGAATTAAAGGGAGACCAGTATAGCTATTTCGAAATAGCTATAGTAGTCTCCCTTTAATTCTTTGTCGGTAAATTTAAATTTAACACAGAAATAGTTTGTTGCAGAAGCGACTGCCTGTGAAGGCTCCTGGATTGGGGCTGAAAGGCGAAAGTGGAAGCGTATGTTCTGTCCCATATTTGGGTAGACCAGGTTGCTCTGATAGACCGGTTTCACTGGAAAATGCTTAACAAGGTTTCAAAACTGAAGGAAGAAATATCAATAACTTGCATCATGCTGATGATTCCACCCTGATAATTAAAAATGCAAAGGAACTGCAAGCCCTAACACTAAATATCAAAGAACACAATGAAAGATGGGACCGAAATTAACCAAACTAATGACAACAGGTACAATAACCAACCTTAGAATGGACAATGAAGATAGTGCATAGTGTGTGTCTTTTACAATCAACTATCAAGAGTAAAAGAACAAGCAGTCAAGAAATATGCTGCAGACTAGCATATTTGACTTGATTGAGCAACCATGTAGGGCTTGGAAAAGATAATTCAAATGCTGTGATGTATGTATACCTACAAAGATCAGAATTCTGCAAGTCATGGTGTTCCCTGTGACACTCTATGGAAGCAAAAGTTGGACTTTAAAGAAGCAGAATAGGAAAGGAATTGACACCTTTGAATTTTGGTGTTAAGAGAAGATTTTTGAGAATACTACTGACAGTTAAGAAAACAAACTGATGGATCATTGAACAAAACAACCCAGAATTCTCACTTGAAGCACAAATGAACAGGCTCAAATTATCCTACTTTGAACACATTATGTGAAGACCTAGCTCTTTGAAGATGACTTTAATGCTGGGAAAGATGGAAGGAAAAGAGTATAATAGAATAACCTAACAACAAAGTGGATGGACTCAGTTACACTGGCAATGATGAGTACACCATTGAAGAGACTTGAAAGTATCTGGAGAATCTATGTGGCTGCTAGAAGTAAAAAAACAACTTCATGGCATGAAGTCAATCACTCCTATTTCCATTATCACAAGGGCAACAGTTATACTTACAACTGAACCAAGAGCAGAAAGCTTTCCACGTGAAAGACATATCATAAACTCTCACGTGATTTGATCATATTTGCAAATATTAACTTTGCTTCTTCAAAGCGCCTGAAGGCAGGACAAGAAGCAACGGATGGAAACTAATCAAGGAGAGAAGCAACCTAGAACTAAGGAGAAACTTCCTGACAGTGAGAACAATTAACCAGTGGAACAACCTGCCTCCAGAAGCGGTGAATGCTCCAACACTGGAGGTTTTTAAGAAGAGACTGGACAGCCTTTTGTCCGAAAGGTTTCCTGCCTGAGCAGGGGGTTGGACTCGATGACCTCCAAGGTCCCTTCCATTTTTTTTTTATTATTATTATTATTATTATTATTATTATTATTATTATTATTATTATTATTATTATTATTGTTATTGTTATTGTTATTATTATATACCTGTAGGTTGTCAGGCTAAAAAAAGTTCTCATTATGACCAGTGGAAACTTTTTTTCTATGCCTAAATGCAAATGGGAGACAGGATTTGTGCAAAAAGGATGCAATTGGAGAAGTTTAGTTTATGGACAATGTCAGGAAGGAAAAATAAAGGATTGCGGGGAAAAACTAGTTCATATTTTCATACTTGTTAATTTTAAAAAATTATTAACTTGAGATAAAAAAGAATTAATCAACTAGCATGAATACTTACTTCCCTCCATTGAGAAAGTTGTACATTTACTACCACCCTGCTTGCTGTTTTTCACTCCTTAGCAATTAAAAAAACCCAAGCTTTTCTGTTCCCATAAAACACTTATATTTATTCAAATGTTTAAAATAAATAATTGTCAAAGATTTTTTTCTGAAAATTATAGCACTGACCTGGTCAATGTGTTACCATATTTATAGTTTGATCATACATCTGAACCATGTCACTCACCTTATTGCACACTCTAACATAACCCACATTAACCAGAATTACTAGCCTCCTAGCTGCAGGTGTGATGCAATGATATCACTGGACACTTCTTCCCCCTAGCCCACAGGTCGGCAACCTGCGGCTCTTTGAGCCTTCCCCTGCAGCTCCCAGCCTCCTCTGCCATTTGCAGAGAGAGACAGAGACACAGAGAGTACTTGCGCTTCCCTTTTATCCCTCCCTCCCTCCGTGTGTGTGTAAAAAAAGAGAGTAGCCTCACCCTGTTCGACGAGCTGACAAGCTTATTGGGCAGGGCTCCTCCCTTTGCTGCGTCTCTGCAGGAAGCAGGAAGGGCAGAAGAGAGCTAGCTAGCCCAGCTATGCTGACTCAGGAATTCTGGGAGTTGAAGTCCATGAGTCATAAAAGAGCCGAGATTGCCTACCCCTGAGCTAGCCCAATAAGAATGTGTCAGCTTATTGGAGAACAGCTTGAAGCCAGCTTGCCAGGTGAGCAGAAGATTGGAGAGAGGAAGAGAGAGGGGGGGAGAGAGAAAGAGAGGGAGGGAGAGAGAGAGGGAGGGAGAGAGAGAGAGGAAAGAGAGAGAGAAAGAGAGAGACACAGAGAGACCCTTTTGACATTTAAAATGAAGATAACACTGCATATATCTTTTTACCTTTATGATATACACACACACACACACACACACACACACCTATAATAAAGGTAAAAAAGGATATATGCAGTGTTATCTTCATTTTAGATATCAAAAGGGTTTTGCGGCTCCCAGTGTTTTGTTTTCGGTGGGAAACGGGTCCAAGTGGCTCTTTGAGTGTTTTGGGTTGCCTACCCCTGCCCTAGCCTCCACCAATAGGAAAAATCAGTTAAATCTGGGCAAATGTTAATGAGTTTCAAGGGAAGAAATAGGTCCCTTAACTTTACATAGTGCCCTCTCATTCAACTCATAAAAACACAGTTAGTTGAACTGACTCTCTTAAAATGTTGCTATGACAATTAGAATATAGTGTTTGTTTAGAACAGTGTCCATGAACTGTGCACCATTAACTTGAGATGAACTTAATGAGATTTGAAAGGCCAATTAGATCAATCTGCCCTATCCAGGAATGTGTTTAAGTACTCAAGATCTATATTTTAGGCTGCTAATAAATTTAAATTAAAAAACCAATTCCTAATTCCTAAGAATAGTAATATTAGCACATTTTAATGCCCTCACAATAGCTACTCTTGATGGCAAATATAAAAAAGTACCTTGTGAGCTAAGATTGTGCTCTTGTGGAAAACAATCCACTGAATTTGTAGCCCATGTTCTGACCAAGGGGAATTTGCGACCTATCTACAAAGTTGTTTATAAAATTATACCTCTGAGATCAAAGCAGATTTAAAAGAATTACAAAAATATTTCAAATATAGATATGTGTATTATAATGAAGCTGCTCTAACATAGAAAGCAGGAGACTGTGAGTTCTAGTCCTGTCTTAGGCATAAGTTAGCTGGGTGACCTTGGGCCAGTCACTCTCAGCTCACCTCAAATCACAGGGTTATTGTTGTGGGAAAAATAGGATAGGGAAGAAATACTAGCTACATTTGCCAATTTATTTACAAAAATAATAAAGGAGGCAAATAAATAAACTATACTATTTTCCAAAAGTATCAACTTTTGGAAGTTGATAGAAAAACCAAGAAAAAACAGGTATAGTATAGGTCAGGGGTAGGCAACCCAAAACACTCAAAGAGCCACTTGGACACACACACAAACACACACACACACACACACACACACACACACACACTAGCTGTACCCAGCCACGCGTTGCTGTGGCTCAGTCTGGTTAAATGGAAAAGAAAGAAAAGAGAAAGCACACGTTTGTATCACAGATGTGACATCTATATAATAGTAGGTATATAAAAACACGCGGGTATTCGAATGCAACGTTGTGTCAAAATTTCAAAGCAATCGGTGAAGAACTTTCGGAGATTTAAGATTTTGAACAAACGAACATTTATATTTTTATTTATATAGAAGATATAATCATAAAGGTAAAAAAGTATATATGCAGTGTTATCTTCATTTTAGATATCAAAAGGATCTCTCTCTCTCCCTCCCTCTCTCTCTGCCTTTGGTCTGCCAGTCCTCTTCCCCCACTCTTTCTTTCTCTCTCTCTCTTTCTCCCTCCCTCTCTCTCTTTCCCTCCCTTCCCCCACTCTTTCTTTCTCTCTCTCTTTCCTCTTTCTCTCTCCCCCCTTTCTTTCTTTCTTTCCTCTCCTTCTCTCTCTCTCTTTCCTCTGTCCTATCTCCCTCTTTCTCTTTCCTCTCCCTCTTTCTCTCTCTCCTCTCCAACTATCTCTCCTCTCCCTCTCTCTCTTTTTGCCTTTGGTCTGCCAGTCCTCTTCCCCCACTGTTTCTTTCTCTCTCTCTTTCTCCCTCCCTCTCTTTCCCTCCCTTCCCCCATTCTTTCTTTCTCTCTTTCTCTCGCCCTCACTCTCTCTCTCCCCCTCTTTCTTTCTATCTTTCCTCTCACTCTCACTCTTTCCTCCCTCTCTTTTTCTCTTTCCTCTCCCTCTCTCTCTCCCTCTTTCCTCTCTCTCTTTCTCTTTCCTCTCTCTCTCTTGCTCTCCGCCTCTCTCTCTTTCTGCCCTTGGTCTGCCAGTCCTTTCCCCCCACTTTTTTTTTCTCTCTCTCTCTCTTTCTCCCTCCCTCTCTTTCTCTCCTCCTCTCTCTCCGATCTTCTGCTCACCTGGCAAGCTGGCTTCAAGCTTTTCTCCAACAAGCTCAGAAGAGCTAGGCAACCTCGGCTCTTTTATGACTCACGGACTTCAACTCCCAGAATTCCTGAGTCAGCATAGCTGGGCTAGTTAGCTCTCTCCTGCCCTTCCTGCAGAGATGCAGCAAACGGAGGAGCCCCGCCCAATAGCTTCTCAGCTCGTCGAATAGGGTGAGGACACTCTCTTTTTTACACACACACACACACAGAGGGGGGGAGCGCAAGTACCTCTCTCTGTCTCTCTCTGCAAATGGCAGAGGAGGCTGGGAGCCGCAGGGGAAGACTCAAAGAGCCGCATGTGGCTCTGGAGCTGCAGGTTGCCGACCTGTGGTATTTCATTTTCATTTCATTTTCATTTTATTCAATTTGTATCCCGCCCTTCTCCCGGAGGACTCAGGGCGGCTCACAACATTTTTTAAAACAAAAACAAACCCACAATCCCCGCCGAATAAAACCAATTAAAACCCAAATATTTTAAGTTGTGACATTTAAAATTTTCTAAAAATGAACCCGATTTAAAATCCACCCTAGGCCAGGC
>NW_015386512.1:393560-462464 GCF_001527695.2 Protobothrops mucrosquamatus | reverse complement strand
AGAGGAGAGAGGACCGACCCCTGAGGCACCCCACAAGTTAGGGGTCTAGGAGTCGACCTCTGTCCCCCTGCCAATACAGACTGCGTACGGTCGGTGAGGAAGGAGGAGAACCACCGCATAACGGTGCCTCCCACTCCTAACCCACCGAGACGTCGCAGCATGATATCGTGGTCTACGGTATCAAAAGCCGCTGAGAGGTGGTACCTTGCTCAATAGTAGTAGCTGTGAGAGGGATCTCGGAGTCCTAGTGGACAATATGAGCCAGCAGTGTGCTGCAGCTGCCAAAAAAGCCAACTCAGTGCTGGGCTGCATTAACAGAGGGATAGAATTAAGATCATGTGAAGTGTTAATATCACTTTATAACGCCTTGGTAAGGCCACACTTGGAATACTGCATCCAGTTTTGGTCACCACAATGAAAAAAAGATGTTGAGACTCTAGAAAGAGTGCAGAGAAGAACAACAAAAATGATCAGGGGACTGGAGCTAAAGTATACCAAAAATGGTTGCAGGAATTGTGTATGTCTAGTTTAATGAAGAGAAGGACGAGGGGGGACATGATAGCAGTGTTCCAATATCTCAGGGGTTGTCACAAAGAAGAGAGAGTCAAGCTATTCTCCAAAGCACCTGAGGGCAGGACAAGAAACAATGGATGGAAACCATTCAAGGAGAGAAGCAACCTAGAATTAAGTAGAAATTTCCTGACAGTTAGAACAATTAATCAGTGGAACAACTTGCCTCCAGAGGTTGTGAATGTTTCAAAACTGGAAGTTTTTAAGAAGAGACTGAAATAGTATAGAATATAGAATTTCCTGCCTGAGCAGGGGGTTGGATTAGAAGAACCCCAAGGTCTCTTCCAACTCTGTTATTCTATTCTATTCTTCTTGAAAGAACATACCATGTTTTCCCGAAAGTAAGACCTGGTCTTATATTATTTGTGCCACCAAAAGAGGCATTAGGTCTTATTTTCAGGGGATGTCTTATATATTTCGTGACACATGCCCTGCCTCGCGGTGCCCCATGCGCCCTGCACCTGCTTACTTCATGCCCCCCCCAGCCAGGCCATTCCTTGCTCGGCACTTTCCCTTTCACTCCCTTCCTGCCTCGTTGTGGTGGTAGTGGTGCAACACGCACTCTCCTGCCCCATTGCAGCAGCAGCAAGGTGGGACGGAGTGGGCAGGGTCCTAACTAGGGCTTATTTTGGGGGTAGGGCTTATATTAGGCCTACCCCCCAAAATCAGGATAGTTCTTATTTTTGGGGTAGTTCTTATTTTCAGGGGAACACGATACTTCCAGTATTACAAATAATTTCTCAGTACTAATACAGAAGACATGTTAAATGTTTTTAATTAAGATAATTTAGATTTAATAACTCTTACCTGATAGGGCTGAAAGGCACTATCCTCAGATAAGAAATCCAGCTGTTTGTCCACAAGAAATTCAACTGCAGTAATAGAACTGTATACACTTTTCCCAACCAAAGGTTTAAAAGTCTACGGACAAAATAAAACACAAGAATATAAATGTCTTGCTCATTTAAGTTCTAAACATGCTATGCTCTATTTTGTCTGATAAATACAAAACAATTATCTATTAGAACACAATATTTTGCTTGGAGATCAAGCTACTTTCATTCTGATTGTGCAATTTTGATCAGTCAGTGAATATAATAGGATAGAATAATAGAATAGAATAGAATAGAATAGAATTGGAAGGACCTTGGAGGTCTTCTAGTCCAGCCCCCTGCTCAAGCAGGAGTACTTATTGAACACCACCCAGCTGAACCAATCCAAGGAAGTAATAACTACAGATTTCATGAAGTTATTTTTAATACTTTTAAATACACAATCTTGGAAACTGTGATAGAAATTTCCTAGCTTCATTTATAGTGAGGTAATTAATACTGTTTGTCTTTGAATACTATGAAATGTTTCTTCCCATATTTTTCACCAGATATTCATGAGATATGCTGTGAACTGCTGTTTCTTTATGTTTTTTTCATTCTTTTTCCTGTCTCTCCGAAATCTTTCACATTATCTATCTTACTAAAAAAAGAGATCCAATATATTTAACTAATATTTATTTTCAAACGTTGAGCCCAAATTCTGCAAGTTTGAGAAGCTATCATCATATAGTGAAGCAACTGATGACAAGTTTCTGTCACTGTGCACTGTGCATCATTATAAAGCAGAGGCTCCACCCTCAGTAATGCTGAGGAGCAAATCAAACTGAACTCCTAGTGACTTTATGGACACTTACTTCCATATAGTTTTCATAGTAGCAATATAGAAATGGGTTGTCACTGTATTTTTCCAAGATGCTTTTTTCAACATCTCAGTTTATTGTACAATTCTAGGATTCCCTAGCAATGTCCCCATTCAAATAATAAGCAAATTTGATCCAACCAAGGACCTAAATCCAGACATAATTTGCCAGTGCTACTAGGACAGACCTGATGAAATAATTGGAACATATTCATATCTTAGTTTCAACCTTTCTCCTGAAAGTCTCGATTGTTTCTCTGGTTTTTCTTTCATTTCAATGCTATTATGGATTCAGTATTCCAACTCACAGCTACATTTTATTGTTCTTGAGTATTTAGCAAGAAAAGTAGCATAAAGCATTTTTTTTAAAAAAAGGAATAAATTTATATACAGCTAAAGAGAGAGGCATAAATAGACTTGCCAGCTAATCAACCCAGAAAATGAGGGTTTTTTTTTTCTTCAGATGGTAGAAATCTTTCATCCATTTTGATTGGGTCAGTTGCATTAGTATCTTTTTTTCCTTAATGGAAAATCATATTTTTTTCAAGGAAATTTCCTCTACATGGATAATAATGATAATGGAAGAGAAAGTCTGGCAGTTAACCCAAAGCTAATATGCTGTTTGAAATCTACAACTGCCGATACCAACTGGAGTCTGTCTGGAACTCAATTTTACAAATGTAAAAAGAGCTCTCCCAACACAATACATAAGTCTTCAATCAAAATAAGCAGACTTCAATCCAAGAGATAAATATACAGGGAGTCCTTGACTAATGACCACAATTGAAACTTGAATCTTCAGTTGTTGAGTGAAGTGGTTTTTAAGCAAGACAACATGTGACACTTCGCTCAACAACTGCCATCGTGGCACTCCTGGTTGTGGTTTAAGCAATCTCCTGGGTTCAACCCCATACAGGGCTGAATTCCTTCAGCAGACAGCCCTTTTGCTCTCAAAAAGGCTGGCTGAGAAAGATCTGTCCCAAAATCCAAGCAAGATTTAAAATAAGACAAAAATTGAAGGACTGACTTATGCATGAGTACAGTATATGTGGCATAGTGTCAACTTAAATTTATTAGTTCTGTATTCTCTGTTATGTCTTTTTATAACTGCCTGCAGATAGTTGCAATAGTTATCATAATGTATCTGTCATGGCTCTAATAGGCTAGATATTTTAGTTTTCTTTAAGCAGCTATTCCTTCGCCCACATAGGTAGGTAGGTAAGAAGGAGGGAAGGAAGGAAGGAGAGTAATACTCCAGTTTAATACATGGACAGACATCATACTATAGCTAATTATAATAATGAGTCTGGTAGGTAAAAAAGGTCACACTTTTTTTTCTTATGTCACCTTTCATAATTCAAGGAACAAAGAATGTTTTGACTTTGGAACAGCCATTTCAGATAATCTGAGCCAGAAACAAAGATACTGCGTACCAAGAATTTTGTTTTGATTTCTTTAAAAAAAATGTAGAGAATACATGGAGTTTAGAGTTAAACTGTTGAGTTCTTGGTGTTTTCTAACCTTGGTTATTTTCCTACAGATGCATTCTTACTTGGTTAGGTAACATCCTCAGTGCATGGGACAAACACTGAGGCACTGATGTTACCTAGCCTGGCAACATAATCCCCACAGGAAAACAATTTCTACCTTTAATGATCCTCTGGGTATTCTGAGGTGATTTTGTTTCAAGGTTTGAACTAAACTCTTGAGGCAACTTGAGATCTGTTCTCAAACACAGTAATTTTGGAATGTTTTAGCAAAACTTTAAGTACAGTTGCTTTGTTCCTGAAGGCTAAAACAAAGTTTTCCATTTGGTGTTCAGTTTAAACAAAATAATCACATTCTGTTTTACCCACTAAAAGAAAAACACAAAACAATTTTGAAACATTAGCATTGACTGAAAGTTCTGTGATCTGCAAGCCAAATAAATCTATCATACTGCTCCTAGTAAAATGATTGTGTCCTCAGATGAATTAAAAAGATAAAACCAGTCTGAAGCAAATTTTTTATAACTATTAACTATCCTACAATTCTAAAATTGTATTTACTGTTAAGTGCTATTTAATAGTAGCTTGCCATCTAGTATTTTAAGCACACCTACAATATATGGAGTGCATATATTTGGCTCTTTCCGTAATTAAAATATATGTGCCTAATTGTTTCAAAGATATCCAATTATAGAAGGAGGTTACATGCTAAATCTTTGGAAGGACTTCAAAATTGATAATTCTAAAATCTGTCTGACAAAATTACTGAAAATAATCTCAGGACAAAGATCAATAAATAAGACCATGGTTGTCTGCTGCACTTCACATGGAAAAAAGACTGCGCTCTCGCTATGAGGTACAACTGAATGTAACAGCCTTACTGGCTTCATGTGAAAAAAAAAAGTGTTTTAAATTCTGTAACTGAAGATTATTTCAAGGCAGCACAAAAATCAAGACAGTTGTGGCATCACCTACTTATTTCCTTGGCCCAGGGGTCTTCAAACTTGGCCCTTTTATGACTTGTGGACTTCAACTCCCAGAATTCCTCAGCCAGGCACACTGGCTGAGGAATTCTGGGAGTTGAAGTCCACAAGTCATAAAAGGACCAAGTTTGAAGACCCCTGCCTTCGCTTCTCACAGCTTGGCTTACCATCCCACACTCTCCAAAGTTCCTTTGGCTACTCATTCCTGCCCCAACTTCAACAATTATTCCTATTTGGAAGACCTATGTAAGGGTTTTTCAGTCCTTTTTCAGATAAACTTAACGGTTTAAGACCCTGACAAAGCTGAAGTGTTTTTCAGTGTTTTAGTTTCATTTCATCGTTCTCATGAACTCATGGTCATTTATATTTAAATTATCAGTTTGGAAATTAAATTTTCACTGACAGAAAAGTTGTGCCATATTGAAATACTTCACACACACACTCCTTATCAAATATAATTCAAAAATATTTTTATCATTAAATTTATTATTTTTTTAAAAAATGAGATGATTACAGAAGTCAATCAGGTGGTTTGATTTTTCTCTTGAGAGTTGTTTTCTAATGTGAAAAACACATTTTTATAAAGAAAACATGACCTCCCTCAAATTCCTTCTCATGAAAAAGGTCAAAAGGTTCTTTAAATAGGTAAACAATTGGCCGTGCCAGTTAAAGAGAAAATTAAAAATGATGAAATGCTAAATTATTGGCTAGATAATTATGAAAAACCTTTATCCTTATTACTGCATTTCTAGATACATATTCATTGGTTGTCCTTGAATACAAAGCATAGCTTACCAAAAATGATAACTGGAAAACCTATATGGGCAACTGTATCTATGCCATGTTCAATATCAAAATAGAAATAAGTTAAATACATGAAGCGTTTATAAATACATTTTAATATGTTGTTATTTATAAATATATTCCAACTTAAGCACAGCACTATTGGTTATATTAGAAACGTTTTAAGCATCATATGATGCATGGTATATTATCAATACAAAACAGAATATGGTATGCTATGTTTTGATTAAACAAAATCATCCGTACTTTTGTATTCTGGTATATTTTACTCCTGAAAATATTTAAATTATTTAAATACATAAAAAGTTCAGAATGCACACCTATCATTCTGCAAGCTACAGTACTTCAATGGCCTTAGGAACTGTTGTGAACCATAATTTGTAATCCTACTGAAAAACTGCTAGAAAGCTGTAATTTACCATCAGGTTTATACGAGAAAGGGAGCAAGTACGTATACAAGTCCTAGAGGCTGGTCTACATTACTATAATAGCCTCCTGTTTATACTTAGACTGTCTAAGAACAACTGTGTCTTGTTTGGGTCTCTATGCAGCACCGAATTCCATTCTCATGAGAAAAAAAACCGGACCAGATTATTATTCCTTGAAAGGAATGTTTTAAAAAAATCAGCCAGAGTTCCTAACATTAAGTTCAGCTGCTCAAGCTTTTCCCCATCTACAGACATGCGTTAAACACATTGCCTTTCAGCAATACAGTATACCATTTTCATTTCCTCTCTTACCGGAAATGCATTTACTTATTGAACAATGAAATGTATTGTTCTGAACTATTTACTCAAATCTGTTCAGAAATATCCTTAAAAACGTTCCATTCTTATTTCTGATGTATTTTAGAAATCTTTAAACAATTACTTTACTGATTTAAATAGATTCGAATCCAATGTAAGAAAATAGAACAGCTTGACAAATTGGGATCTGAAAGTTTTATCAAGAGAAACAAATTAGAATTTTAGCAAGATATTATGAAAGGGTTACATTCAGTGACCAACTCGATACAGACAGCAAATATTTGTTGACAGAATTAAGTGCAGAATGATGTACTAGTTATGTAATCTTTTCAAATTGTTTTGCATTCATTTACAACATTTAGAAACAAAGACAGATACAACACAGAGCTTATTTGATTGAAAATGCTTTCTAATATTTAAATAACATTTTTTAAATGGTTCACCAGCATGTTTTCCAGTTGTTCCCCTAATGGTGGATTTTTCCAAAGGTATTCAATAAGTTTACAACCAACAAAAATGAGATTAAACAATATGCAGGTTGTTTTTTTTTTTAAAAAAAAGTCATTACCCTAACAAATGAGAGCCTCTCCCGGTAATGCTAGAGATTGGGTGTGCAGACTGTAACTCTGCCATCAAACGTGTGTGTGTGTGTGTGTGTGTGTGTGTGTGTGTGTGTGAATAAGAACAGCTTTAATAGCAACACTTACCCCTTCTCAGATTTAGGTCATGATCATTTCTGCTAAGGTCATTTACATAATAAAACAGCCTCTAAACATACAAGGAAACCATCCACTAGAAATCCATAGGCGAGAAAATATCTGGAGCAAGCCTTTTTCTTCTGGAGACATACTGGCCTAGAGGAAAAAAAGGCTTCAAAATGAGAAGCAATCGCTCTGCTTACAACATGTTGAAAGAAGGGAAGAGGCGGTGCTGTGAACTGTAACTAATCCCCCATCACAGGTGGTGATGGAGTCACTTCCAGGATAGTCACATTACTGATGACTCATATGGCTGGGCTGGCCAAAGAGCATGGGTCATAATTTTAACTACATACAAAGGCAGACTGACAGCTCAAGTTTAATGTCTATAAACAGAAAATCCAGATATCAAGTTTCCACTTTCCTGAATTACTCCAAAGCATATTAGAAATGAGACCTAGCTCTGAGATAAAAATGTATACTATACATTTAGAAAGACTGCTATAAAACAAGACAGAAAGAGAATTTAATTTCTAAAATCCAAATTGTCATACAATGGTATTTGAAAATCCTGACAGAATATTATTCTCAAAACTGTTGGAGCAGCTAGCCTTTTCCAGTTTTATTTTGAGTAACAATATTTGGAAATAGATACACTAGATTTTAAAGTTCATTTCAGCTAATTGGCACTACTGCACAACAAAATAAGATGTAGTTGTAAACACTGGTCTGAAAATGTATTTGCAGATTCCGATGCCTTACGGCTTAAGTTAGCAGGGGCAGCCAGATGTTGAAGAACGAAGGATGAGAAAATAAAGCAATGTATTAAATTATGTAGTCAAATTTAAAAATGTGGATTACTTTTGTAAGGGAAAGGGAATGAGAAACAAAACGAATATACCACATAATACTCCAAAGTTTTTAAACAATTTAGCAGAATTCTTTATTCCTTGGAACATAAAGAAATATTTTCTCTGTGATAGGCAAAACTATTGTGTTTAAAGACCCCTTTTGTTTTAGTAAGTTCTTTTTCTCTTAAGTGACCAGGCTGGATAAGTGCCTTTCTGATCATTTTAATGAGGTTTGTACCCTCCCTCTGATTTCTTCTGCTCTGATAATGAGAATCCTTGTCTCACCCAGTGTGCTCTTGCTGTCCTTGTCACATTGCTTTCAACTTTTGTTGTGTTGATAGTGTGGACACCTTTTGTGACTACAGTACTCAAGACAAACAATTATGAATGGATAGTCAGACTGGTGGCTGTTGTCTGATTCTTGACCAGTTCACACTCAATAGTGTTTCCATGCCAAATTGACTAGGACTAATAGTGCAAGAATCTGATCTCCAAGTTCAGAGATGATTGGCGTGGCTGGGGTTTGGTGACAACCTGGTTCTGGGCTGGGACCAATTCTATGGTCGGGGATAGTCTATTTCTTTTCTTTGTTTATATCCCACTTCTCCTTTAGAATCTCAAAGTAGTGCTCCTTCTTCCTATTTAACCCCATAGCAATTCAGTGAGGTAAGTTGGAGAGAGAGGGGCAGATTACAAGGGAGACTGTCTAAAGGCCATCTAATGGACTTCTAAGGCTGAGTGTGTACTTGAATCTGAGTTTCCAGTGTCAATCCTATACCCCACGTAAGCAGTATACACAAGAGTGGAAAGGTGTTTTGTTTTAAACTGAGAACAAAAACATCAGGCTCTAGATGTTCTATAAACTGTTCCAAATCAGCTGAACTTTGGCAGAAGCAAAAGCTTCTGTGTGGTGTTCCATATTTTAGTTAGAACAAGGCTGCAGGAATCCCAGAGTGAATAGAGGGTGAGCAGGGCAACGCTGGTGAATATCATTCCATCTTTCTCCTTCTTTCAAAACATAGATATATGGTGCTATTGGTGCTGCTGTGTCCTCTGCATGGCTTGCACATCTGTTCCTCTATGGCCTCAGCAGGTCAAGTGTGGCCTTATTCCACTTCCCTGCTCATCCTAAATCAGTGGTGGCGAACCTATGGCACGCGTGCCAGAGGCGGCACTCGGAGTCCTCTCCGTGGGCACGCATGCTGTCGCCCAAGCCTAGCCTCCCCGAGGCCCCCTCCTCACCAGCAGCCTCCCTGGAGGAGAATCGCCCCCGGTTGCGACCCACACGGAGCAGCGCAGCCAAGGACATAACCAGGCAGCAAGGACACGATTCCGCCTTCGCACCCCATAGCATGCAGATGATGCTACGGGGTGTGGGCGGAGGGCGTGGCTGCCATGGTGCTGCAGGGCTGCCTGGGTGATCTGCTACAGGCCATGGAGGCGGTGCATGTCCCTGCAGGTGGGCAGGGAAGGGGCGGGTGGGGGCGGAGCAGGCAGGGTGGGAGGCGGGGCGGGCGGTTTTGGAGCACTCAGTCTCTAAAAGGTTCGCCATCACTGTCTTAGATCTTAGTGTCTTCCTTCCTCCTATCTGAGCCACATGCAGGCCACATATCCTACCATTTTGTCTGCCCAAAATTTTTACCAATGTTTTCCTTTCTCTCTGCCATCTTAGAATTTGCAAAAAAAATCTTTCATACTTGACTTTTTCCTTTATTTCCACTCCCCTTTCTTTGAAATCACCATATTTTGCTTACGTATTCAGATCAAAAATGTATATTTTGGTTGATGGCCCTAAAATATCTGATCCTTTTATGGATTTATTCAAGCAAAAACCATTTTAAATATCCCTACCCTACATTCTGCAATTGGAAGAAAGGTTGTGATGCTATGTTTTTTTCATTCTCTTTAATAGGAACCCAGGAAAATAGGAACAGAATAGGCTGATATTGCACTCAAAATGTTCAGAATTGACATTACATTTTGCTACATTAAATTATATACAAATATGATGACAGAATTCTGAATTTCCTAGAAAGTCTGTTCGACTTCAGATTTGATATAGGGAATACCATTTATTAATGCTTTGTTTTATAGGTAGTGTTGCTATAAGATCTTAACTTATGCATAGAGAATCCCAAGTTGAATCCTCAGCATGACAATGGCTCCAATTTAGGTTTTGGACAAATCTTAAGTTAGAGAGACTAGTGTTGTGGCAGCTTCCTTTTCCAATAATTTCAAGCAACTGCTTAACAGTAAAAATTGATAAGAAGAAAAAAAGTATTGATTTAGAATAACAATGTATATGCATAATATACACCACTGAATTATTTCTAAAATATTATTACTAATCATTAGGATACATGCCTTCACACATGAATAGCTTCATTTGTATTTACATAATTTCAATAAATTATTTCACTCACCATGTCTCAACTCACATTCCACCAGCAATTATCAAATCAATCTATATCTACCCTTTAAAAAACAGAGGTTTTTTTAAACCAATAGGACAGCTTTTGCTTGTTAAAGAAAACTGAATATATGAAGTTTGTTACTTCATATATTATGGAAAGATAAATTAACAGTGATTGTAATAATATGTCCTGATTGCGCAATTAAATATGAAGATTACCAGGAATAAAAAAAGATATTGGTTCAAGCACCATGAAAAAAAACTAAGACCTTGTGTTGGTAGGCACTGTTCTTAAGACTAAAGTGCAACTGAGTAAGAGAGAAGCTGAGTAAGACCAGAACCTTTATCAATGCACACCACCTGTTCCTTAACCTCTAGAGGAACAGAAAAAATATTTATATATACTTCTGCTAGGGAACTGCTTTGTACTGCCAATAGCAATGCTTTCATTGCAGTTCTATACCATTGCATTGGTATAGAACAAGATGAATAGCCAGCTGGAACTCTTTTATCTGCAGGCTGGCTGATAGCCAGCACTGAAATGTGAATCACTTCTAACAGGATAAATAAATCAGAGAACACTAAAAAATTTAAAAAATTAAAAATGCACACTTCTTCCCAACATTTTTTCTTTAGCATAAATTGTAACTGTTAAAAACCAGGCAACCAATTAAAAACATACAGATTATATGTATGTGTGTATTGTGTACACACACACACATATATACACACAATACATGTGAGAGAGGGAGGGAGGGAGAGAGAGAGAGAGAGAGAAACATTCTTATGCCCAATCAAGTACCGGTTTTTAATCATACTACCAGTATATTATAAAAGGTGAAATTCAACCTATTTGGAGATACAGTTGGGGGCAGCTAGGATGAACTAAGAATTGTACATATTGTTTAACCACAGTCACATTTTAGCATAATTTGAAACAGCTTGAAACACATGGGGAAACTAATCAAATTTATTCTAGGAGTCCTTATCAGCTCATTGTTTCCTTTTATTTCTAGAGCAAATATTTTTATCAATTTGAATTAATAAAGAATTCCTGTGCAAACAATGATTATCTAATCTAGCTTCACTGTAGCTAATGATGAGTATATTAGAAAGCTAAATGTTACTATATTTGTCAATTATACTTTCAGAAGTAATACAATGACAGTGATGGTTACAGCATGTCTGGTCGAGTTCTAAAGATTATTTAACTAAGAACTCTGTGTACAAATGTTCTGTTAATATCTTTTTGAAGATTATTACTTTCTACAACAGTTGATGTACTGTTTCAGTTTAAGACCTTAGAACAGGTTTTACCAGTTTATTTGTTTATAAAAATGTGTATACAGGCCATATCAGAAAGATTCTGAGCTGTTTAAAATAATAAGGCCATAAACTCAATTACTACATCCAAGGGTCACGCACCTGTCCTTTAAAAATCATATATAGAGTATTTAAAACAAGGATTTTAAGAACTAAACAGCCTTTATAAATTATAGTCTCTTGATAGCCTTGCAAAAATTAGTTGGAAGGATGCGTAACATACATCTGGAGGTCAGTTATTCCTAAGATCACAGAGTAAAACCAGAACATTTATTGATGTGCACCACATGGATGCGCTATCACAGAAAAAAACTGTTCTTGGGCCTAAACCCTGCCTTCCCTTCTTTTCTGGATAAGCTCATTAGATGAGCAAAATCATTTTGAAGGAGATGGTCCCTAAGATCAGGGGTCTCCGACTTTTCTGGATTGGCGGCCCGGGGCGGTGTGTGTATAGAGGCACCTTTACGCGTGCGACACAAATGGGACCGTGATTGTGCACATGATGCAAACAGGGCGAGTGCCCACACGATGCTCAAGTGACGGTAGCGCCTGCGCAATGCTGCGATGCTAGAACGAGTGGAGGGGTACACTCATGGTGACGCTAGCACCCACTCCATGCTTACCGCATTGCTAGCATCCGCGCAACGCCACACTAGTGCGAGTGGGGGGATGTGAGCTCGCAGACGCGCATGCACTGGCCAGCCACTCATGCAGCCCAGTGGTCAACAGCCCACAGCCCAGTAGTGGGCCGCGGACCCCAGGTTGGTGACCCCTGCCTAAGATAACTTAGTGCCATACTGTGAAAGACTTTCTATAATAAGAATGAGCACAATGAATTGGGTCTGGAAGCACATTATAACTAATGCAATCTTGCCACTACATTCTACAAAATAGAAGCTTCCACATTGTCTTCAAATACAGCCTGCATGAAACCCACCACAAGCAGTTTAAGTGCTGGTCCAGAAAGGTTTGCTTATTGCACTAGTCCAGGGGGTGGGCAATTAATTTTCTCAAGGGGCCACATGAAAAACTGGGATTGTTGTGGAGGATTGCTGCCCCTCACCCCACCACCCTATCCCCCACTGATACCGTCAACCACCGCCGTGTCTGCCACCCCACTCCTTGCCGCTGCCAAAGGCCAGACAGAGACAGCCAAAGGGCTGAATGTGGCTCACAGGCCATAAAATGCCCAGGTCTGCATTAGCCTACGCTGAACGTTGCTCCTGTAGGAGACCATAACTTTATTACTTGTCCTGTCTAATTTACATCATGTAATTAGCTAAGTCACTCATCCCAAACATCACCAACCTACAGCCCTATCAGGTAGACCAGACAAGGAGTCGACTTCACAGGAAGGCTAAATCTACTTTTACTGATCATAGCTATAAGAAAGACTCTTACAAGTAAGATTGAACCTCCACTTCTTATGCTCATGTGAATTACGAAAATGCCTGCATGAACCTCTTGTACATATTTTCTACTTGTTGTGGACCTGAGATATTTTTCCTCCCCTCACTGATAAGAGATTTCACATATCTGTTACAGTCATCTTCCTTACTCTACCTACCTTTTTTAATTTACTCCTTCTAGTCACGCTACATTCACAATCTGTCTTCCTCCCCAAAAGTACTATTCTCACTGATATCTTAATTGGGATAAAGAGATCCCTGCTTCCCGCTGTCTAATTACATAGGTGCCCTCTCTCCATCCAGGTCTTTCATGTTGGAGGAACAGTCCATTCAGGCCACTAACACTTGCTAGATCTTGTTGATATTATAACACAGCATCCTGGAAACCTCATTTCAGAATTCAAATTTGAAGAATCAAAAGATAATAATTTGATTGCCTTTTTCCTGTTTCACTGCAAAGTCATGATAGCGCTGTTCCAATATTTGAAGGGCTCCTACAAAAACTGTGTGTGTGTGTGTGTGTGTATGTGTGCGCGCGCGTGTGTAACTATTTTCCAAAGCACCAATAGGCAAGACAAGAAACAATGGTTGGAAATTTAACCAAGGGGAGAAGCAACCTAAAACTAAGGAGAAATTTTCTAATGGTGAGAGCAATTGACCAATGGAAAAATTTGTGGGTGTTCCATCACTGAAGACTTTCAAAAAAGACTGAACAACCATTTGTCTGCAATGATATAGGGTCTCCTGCTTGAGCAGGGGGTTGGTTGAGAAAATCTCTGAGGCCCCTTCCAATTTTTCCAAAGTCTCAACATCTTTTTTGTAATGTGGTGACAAAAAACTGGATGCAGTATTCCAGGTATGGTCTTACTCAGGTTTTATAAAGCAGTACTAATACTTTGCATGATTTTGATTCTATGCCTGTGTTTATACAACCAAGGATTGTATTAGCTTTTTTGGCTGCTGCCACACACTGCTGGCTCATATTTAAGTGATTGCTCACTAGGACTCCAAGGTGCCTCTCACAGTTACTGTTTTTGACCCACATTTCGCGAAAGCTGTACTTGTAGCTTTGGTTTTTCCTGCCTTGCTTTTCTCTACATTAAATTTCATTTTGTTGGATGGGACCTATTGTTCAAGTCTGTCAAGATCTTTTTGGATCCTAAGCTTGTCTTCTGAGATGTTGGCTATTTCTGCCAGCTTAGTGTCTTCTGCAAATTTGATGAGTTCCCCTTCTATTCCCTCATCTAAATCATTAATGAAGATATTGTAGAATACTGTGCCTAAGACGGAACCTTGTGGTACCTCAATGCTTACTTCCCTCCATGTAGATGTTAGTACGATTAAGAACTATTTGTTGAGTACAGTTTGTCAGCAAGGTACAAATCCATCTGGTCTATCCACATTTTTCTAGCTTACCAAGAAGTAGGATGTTGTCTACTTTGTCAAATGCCTTACTGAAATCTAGATATACTACGTCCACAACATTTCGCTGGTCTACTAATTTAGTCACTTTGTCAAAGAATGAAATAGCAACAGCAATAGCACTTAGACTTATGTACACCTTCACAGTGCTTTACAGCCCTCTCGAAGTGGTTTACAGAGTCAGCATATTGCCCCCAACTATCTAGGTCCTCATTTTACTGAATTAGGAAGGATGGAAGGCTGAGTCAATCTTGAGCCAGTAAGACTCGAACTGTCAAACTGCTGGCAGTCGACAGTCAGCAGAATTAGCCACCACGCAGGTGGATTCTAGTTCGCAGATCTGTTTTTTAATTATCTTTTTCAGAATCTTCCCAGGTATCAATGTTAGGCTGATTGGTTTGTAGTTTTCTGGTCTGTTCTTTTTCTTTTTTTGAAGATGGGAACCATATCGGCTCTTTTCCAATCATCAGGTAGTTCCCCGGTGCTCCAGGATTCTTGAAAGATAGGATACATTGGTTTTGAGATAACATCTGCCAGCTCGTACAAAACTATAATCTGTCAGATCTTGATGATTTATATTCGTCAAGATCAGACAGGTGTTCTCTTACCATCTTCCTGCTTATTTTAATGTTTATTTATAGTCTGTCTTTTATGGTTATCCCAAAGGTGCTTTTTCAAGAGGCAACTGGACTTTCTTGTTTTTCTTTGAAGATGTTTCACGTCTCATCCAAGAAGCTTCTTCAGCTCTGACTGGATGGTGGGGAATGGATATATTCAGTTTTCTTTTACAGTTATCTTTTTGGTGGGTTGGGCTAGATTAAATTGGAATATTGATGGGAAACTAAAAATTGGGGGAAAAAATAACAGGATATGGGTTGTTTATGAAGATTGAATGTAATTAAGATACATATAAGCTAAAAATTTATTGATAAATGTAATAATGATGTTTTTAATGAGTTGATATAAGAACTGTATTAGCTTAAATACGAGACAGTAAATGTTAAGGGAAAAAGAGAGGAAATATTTGATGTTGTAACTTGAGATTTGTACTAAAGATTTTGTTATCGAACTATTGATTAACCCAGCCACCACGTGCTTTTTAAATACTTAAACATAAAACTGGAAATTAATAAACTATTATAAAAAAATTGGGAGGAGTTCTAGAGCCAAACAATAAGCTGTTAAGGGGCAAATGGTACAGTGAAAACTATTCTAAATCTGCGTTTAGAGAATCAGAGGGTTGAGAAGGGACCTTGGAGGTTTCTAGTCCAATCCTCTGCCCAGGATAGAGGACCTTATATCATTCTGGACTGGATTGTTTATATCATTCTGGATTGTTTATCTCTAAACCAGTTTAGAAAAGGCTAGGCTACATACAATAAAAGATAAGTGGTTGTAAAAGGCTGATTAGGTAGCATGTTAAAGATGAAAAATTTGCTGGGAGGGGCCACTGGACCACATTCATTTTGTGTGTCTACATTGACACCGACAGCATTATATTTACTAGATAAGCACACCCTTCCCCCTCAAAGAACCTTGTCTGGGTTAGGACTAACTAGTGCAGCGGTTCTCAACCTATGGGTCGCGACCCCATTTGGGGTCGATCGACCATTTCACGGGGGTCGCCAAGCAAGGCTGTCCACCATTTTTTCCCCTTTTCCGGTGGGTGCCTTACCTCCCTTGGGCTGGGCCAGCTGGTGGTCGGCCTGCTCCGTCTCTGCTGCTTGCTAGTTACGCCTCGGCCGGTGCAGGGGGCAGAACCACGCATGTGCGGCGCTCCCGGGCAGGGAAAGTCCTCGACTTACGACCGGTTGGGTAGTCCTCGACTTACGACTGGTTTAGTCCTCGACTTATGACCGGTTTAGTCCTTGACTTACGACCGGTTGGGGGTCGCGGCGTTAAAAAGGTTGAGAACCACTGAACTAGTGACATTGTCTAAATACAAGTTCACAACATTTTGGTATTTCTGAGAACTGTGGGCTTATCCCAGGTGATATGTGCCTTACCTCACCCAAGGGGATCACAATCTTGATCTGGTAGATCACAATCTTTTACTATAGCAGTTAAGGTGAATTCTGGAGGCAGAGTTCAGTAACTTTACCTGTCCCAATGTTTATTCTATCAGGCTGAAACTGCATTTTTCAGCAGGCAGCCAGGAGAGAGGTAGTTTATATTCCCGATTTTTTTTGCAAGATGAGGAAAACTGTGTATCTGAAAATAGTTTTTAAATTAGAACTAGTCTATTTCTCTTCAGTTACAGTCCTTATGCCCTCAGGGCAAATGTATGCTTTAAATTCAATGCAGGCTAAGAGTAGGGTTCCCAGATCTGAGCTGTAAAACCATTAGAAAATTAATAGTCAGATGCGCTCTGCTGCCATTTGTGTTCCCAGTCCAAAAGTCTCGTTCTGATTTTTTCCCTTAATTTCTGTTAAAACAAGAACAAGCTACTTTGCATATCCTGCTTTGATCGAATCAAACTCTGTAATGGTTTTTTTTCTCTTCAGCCTTAATCTCATCACTGTTCTGCTATCAGCTAATTCCCACAGAACCTACTTTAACTACTTAATCTTGCCTGTTTGACTATGGATCTATTCCAGTGATGGCGAACCTTTTAGACACCGAGTGCCCCAAAACTGCCCCACCCCTGCATTGCCCCCACCCACCCGCAGGGCCACCCACCACCTCCATGGCCTGCGATCGTCCAGGCGGCCCAGTAGTACCATGGCAGCCACACCCTCCACCCGTGCCCCACAGCATCATCTGTTTGCGATGGGGCGCCAGGGCAGAGTCTTGTTCCCACTGCCATGTCCTTGGCTGTGCTGCTCCAGGCGGGCTGCGCCTGGGGGCGACTCTCCTCCTGGGGGGCTGGTGTGGAGGGAGCCGTGGGGGAGGCGGGGCTGGGGCGACGGCACGTGTGCCCACAGAGAGGGCTCTGAGTGCTGCCTCTGGCACTCGTGCCATTGGTTTGCCACCACTGATCTATTCTGTTTTCAAATTAGACAATTTGTCTTATCTTGCAATACTTTGAAAGTTGCTCTCCAAACCAGTTTTAAACCAGTTTTCAAAGCAAACCAAAGGAAAGATCTTTCTGTTCAAGTAGTAGTGGCAAAACGGCAGTGAAGAGAACGATAGCAGCAGTAGGAACAATATGGTAGACACTGAGCCTAACTAAGTTAAAACTGGCTATATTCTATGATTTCCGTCTTCTAAAGCACATAGCTCTAGAAGCTTTTGGACCTCAAGCCGGCTTGTTACTTTGACCTTGTTTATCTGTCGTTATCTGTTTATCTGTCATTATCTAGCCATTTCTGTAACAACAAATTAATCTAATCAGTAAAACCCAAAATAAAAGTTTCATTTTTTTCCACCTTAAGCACAAAGTGCGGAAGCGGTCTTCATGTAGAAACAAAAGTACTTGGTATTCTTTTCTTTAATCAAAATAGTGAATTTAGCCATCTCTGCCAACTCCATCAACTTCTGTAGCCATTCGTCCATAGTAGGAATCGAAATGTCCTTCCATTTTTGTGCATAGAGTAGTTTTGCTGCTGTCAACATATACAAGATCAAAATTCCATTTTTCCCCCCAAATCTTTTTCCATTTAACCCAAAAGAGAAATTTCTGTTTTCATCTTTATCTTTACTTTAAGGATTTTCTGTATTAAAATATGAATCCTTCTCCAATATTTCTTTGCTTTATCACATGTCCACCCTAAGTGGTAAAGGGTCCCTTCTTTACATTTACATTTCCAGCATTTATTTGAAATACCTTTGTACATTCTAGATAGCTTATTTGATGTTAAATACCAACGATACGATTATAAAAGTTTTCTTTTAAATTGTAATTCAATGTAAATTTTAAGCTTTTTGTCCACATATTCTCCCATTGTTCCAGCATCACATTATATCCAAAGCTCCTTGCCCATTGTATCATATAATGTTTTACATTTTCCAAATTCAATTTCAATAGCATTTTATAAACCTTAGCATGATTTTTATAGAAATGCTAACGGATTTAGAGGGGTGGTAAAATCTCATTTTCCTGAACTAGAAGCAAAATATTTGAAAGTGATATGTAGATTTCTGTAAAACACTGTATTTTCAGGACTTCTCGTTCTGCCTCACAGCGAGGCAGCCGAGGGACTGTGGGGCTCTGCACCCCACGGCTGGTTTTGCCCTGCCAAGAGATCCTAAATGGGTCTGATGTCAACCCGGAGAGGCGACGAAGAAAGAGGGGCACCCTGATGATCATGGAACAATGGCGGTTGATCTGTTTGATCCGGGGGAAGCCCTCTAACCTGACAGGAAAAAGGCTAGCTGCACACCAGGGTCTAGCCCAAGCTGCTAGCAGCCAAAGTCCAAGAGCAGATACCAGAACAGTGAACAGCGTGCTTGGAACTGGATCTTCTCTCTTCTATTTTGTAACTGATTCCTTGGAAAAGATCCCCAAACCAAGAAATCTTCCAAAAGTGAAGGGAGGGGATCACATCTCCACCCCTCCATAGATGCAAGTGGCGAATTAACTTCTAAGGGGGAAAGAAATATACTGAAATGAAATTAATATTACTATAGTCTGGATAAATCTGAAAATTAAGAAAACCGTTAAGATTTTATATTCTAAAGAGTCCTGATGAAATTAAAAAGAAAAAAGAAAAACAATTCTTTGTTTGAAAAAGTTGGAAAATAAATAACTATTGACATCTAGTGGAGAACTAGAGCATAGAACAATAGTATAACACTGACTCAGAAATTGGCAACACGCCCAGAAATAAAGAATAATCTGTTCCCTTGAATTTTAATAACCCTCAGCTAAATAGAAAACTGCTGGGACCAAAGAAAGAAAACATACTGGGCCCCATAAGCTTAAGAAGTGTCTGCAAAAAACAAAAAAACAAAAAACAAAAAAAACCTTTAACTGTGTTTAAGCTCAAGAATTGTTTGCAGAGAAAGAAAAACTTTGACTCTTGGCTAATCTTCTAGGGGGGAATTTACTGGAAGGCTTTAAGGTGGCAAAACATTTAGCTGCAATTCCTCTGAACAGTATAATTGTTATAAAACACTGCTTTCACTGATGCCTTGATAATTGGAAAGACATTGGATTACAAAAACCACATCTAAAGATAAGAACTATATAAGATTTGGTTGTTTGGATTTTAAGATTGGCTGATTTGATAAGGCTAAACTCAGAGACTATGGTACTAGTGAAAGATTACCTGGAGGGAGGAGACAAAATGGATATTGCATACCTATCTAAAAGTGACAGGAAACCACACCTAATATTCCCTTCTGAAGGACCAAGCCTGGAACATCAGAGATCTGCAGGAGCAATACTCCAAGATGAGACAAATATTTTCCAAGAGGAAATGTATGCAATGCTACAATAGATTCAAATGACAATGGTTTCAAACCACGATGAGATTAAAAATCACTTTGATGGAAAAAATGAGCACATCTTCAATTTAAAATCACAAATAAAAAACTCAGAAAACGATAAAGAATGAACAAACAAACCAGATAACAGAACACAAACTAGAAGAATGTGACTTAAATAGGGAAGCTACAAATCAAGAGAACTACAACTTAATACAAAGAGAAAAAAATCTACAAAATGTTGCCATGACAATGAAAATGGAAAAGATATCTTATCTATCAGGACTTCAAAACAAACTTGAGGATAAGAAAAAAAGATTTAATAAAATGGATTATAGAGCTGCCAGGAGAATCATTAGAATCTGGGAGACAAAAAGTGTACATCATATACAACCTGTCTTTCTCACTCCCAACAATCCTCTGGCAAACGGAATATACTAACTTGGAAAGCTACTTGGCAAAAAAAGAAAGCTAGAGTTAGATTCAAGAGACCTGATTTGACTTACCAGATGGAGTACTACATGATTAAACACTTGTTTGAATATGGTTAAAAGAATAGATAATTTTGGATATAAAGGAGCTATAGTAAGAGGGATAAGAGATATAAGTAGTATAGCATTTGTATAATATATGAAACGTAAAAATATTGGGATGATGTATGTGAATGAAAAGTTAGGACATTTAAAGGTAATTAACTCTGAGAAACATATGATCAAGAAGAATGATTTGAAAACTGAGGGAAAACTAAGCTTAAATAAGAATTTTGAAAACAGGACATATAGTGACTTAATAATATGACTTTTACAAATATAATTGAAACATAAGCCGACCAGAAAAGATGTTATATTTGGATGTTATAAGATATATAAGTAGTATAGTATCTTTATAATATATGAAATATGAAAATATTGGGAAAATATTGGAATGGTATAAGTAAATGAAAAGTTTGGATATTTAAACGTAATCAATTTTGAGAAAATTATGACTGTTAAGAATGGTCTGAATATTGAGGGGGAATTAAGTATAAATAAGAATTCTGAAAACAAGATGTATAGTGATTTAATAAGATGATTGTTACAAATACAATTGAAATATAAGTCAATCAGAAAAGATGTTATATATGGATATCATTGTTACTCGTACAAATACAAATAAAGAAAAAAAATGCCTATATCCAACTTTGTATGGGGTGAAAATATTAAGAATTATATATGTCTAAAGCTGATAAAGGAGAATATTATTATTGGAAGAAGGGATGATCACGGAAACAAACAATTAATATACTGATTATGGAATTATAGAAATTATTATTGTTTTTAAATATATGACCCCAGACAACATGCTGTTTACTAAGCACTAAAGATTGTCATTGTAAAAAAATCAATAAAATATATTTTTTAAAAAACCACTGTATTTGCAAAGGGGGAAAAACAATAGACCAAGACTAACAAGTTATTATAGACATCATAATTTAGAGGACACTACTTTGCATCTCACCAAGATTATTAACACATTACCATGGATATATGAATTCCATTTTGTAAGTCAAAATGAGGGAGGCATTAAAAACACAACTGAAGTTTCTATGTTATCTGGTGAAGGGATTCTTCAACTACCACTATCTAGAACAGTGTTTCTCAACCTTGACAATTTTAAGGCATGTGGACTTCAACTCCCAGAAGTCCACATGCCTTAAAATTGTCAAGGTTGAGAAACACTGATCTAGAAAATCCGGAAAGAATTTAAGAAGAACTCCAAAGTATATTCAAATTATTACCAGTATGAAACCAATATTAAACAAGATACCCACAATATTACTGATATCTGAAAAAAAAAGAGCTGTTATCAACATTCTATTGCCAAATTTCCAGATGCTTTCAAATCGTAGGCTTCAAGTCAATGTTAAACGCATCATGCAGTTGGATCTTTTAAACAATAAAACAACTGAGCAAAATACTGAGATTTCATAGAAAAGACAGAAACTAACAACAAAAAAGCTCAACATCTGAGCAAGGATGATGATAATTAAAATGGTGGAAAAGATTAGAGAAAACAAGTATAGTTATATAATTATTTTCTTATGCATTCCATGCAATGGAGCGATTAAAGAAATGTCAGTATACAGAACAATGTTGAATAACAGATTCAACTGGATACAGAAAATCATAATGTACACAGTAGACACAGTATAATGCAGTAGACACTACATACAGTATACAATACTAAAGGGTATGCAATAGTACAGAAAATGCCAAATTGCATTAAATTTGGAGTATTAGCAATTGGCAAAAACAAAACAAAACAAAACAAAACAGAAACATGCAACACAGATGAAATTCCATAATGAAAAACATGAAAGGTGACAACAGAACTTTTATTTTACTTATATTTTATGAGAACATCTATTTCTTAAATATTTAAAAACTCACTTGAAAAGAGAAAGAGGGAAAAAAATGACTCCCCCGGAGGGAAAATTACAGAGTAACTTGTAATATTTATAAAGGAAGAGGAAGTTGAGTAACTGCACATCCTTTTCAAAACATCTTGCCATGCAGCAGTGGGTAACAAGGGAAAAATATTGATATATAGAAAGAAGAAAATGCATAAGGAAATGCTATCTTGTACCACTTCTGGAGGAGCTCAGTACTACTGTACTATTTTATAATATCAGAAACAATGAAACTTTAATTGATATAAACTTATTTTCTGCAGAAAAATTGTACTTTTCAGTTACTACAATCTACAGATCTTTATATTCCACTTAACTAAGGAAAGAAGAGGAAGTAACTCAGTGAGTCACAGCCACCTCAGATGGACATTAGTATTTTCTGACTTTATAGACTTATTACAGAACACATGCATATGCAATTTCCAGTTCTGACAGAGTTCACTCTAAATCATTACATCTAAAAAAAACCTGCAGGAGATTGTATGCCTTAGCTGTTTTAATGTCATGGTCAAATTCATATAAGCCTGGCATGTCGAACTGCTGGCCCACGGGCCGGACGCGTCACGCCGAAACCGCGCCCACCCCATTGCCGGCAATGGGGAAAAAGTCGCAACATGTCACGTGATGTCATGAGTTTGACATGCCTGATATAAGCAATCACATTCCATACCACTGAAGATGTTTTTAAATTCATCTACCTAAGTGAATTTTGTAATACAAGAACAATTTTGACAGTATGGTTCCAAAAACACCTTCAGAAACTTTGACAACCTGTAATAAAATACTTCATATGGAAGTGAACAATTGGACTTCATTGTGGTAGTGCACTTGACAAAGAAATGTATTTTGGGGGGCAATCACTCTCTTTCACCCTAACTCACCTCACTGGGTTCTTGTGGGGAAAAGAGGACGACAAAGGAGTATTAAGTATGCTTTAAGTTATTTATAAAAAATACAGATGGAATAAAAAAAATTAAAAATCTAGATTCTAAATAGGCCAACCACTTCACTTCACACTGATTAATATTTTATAATCTTAACAGCAAAGCAGCAACAATCACAAACTTAATAGTTTGAAAAAGCAGAATTAACATTAGAAAACTAAAGTGAAACATATAATTGGATCATTGATTAAATTAGGGAAACACATATATTTATGGAGACAATAAATGTGTACCATTACCAATCTACAAGATGATCAACTAAACATTTTAAAATGTTATTTATAGTATATGATTTCCTTCAAAGAGAAATATTATTCTTTCATAAAAGAATCCCACCTGTATCTGTCAGGATTAGCTTTCATGGTCAATAGGTGGCTCTCTTTCCTGTGGTTTAAATGAAGAATTATCTCTCTTGACTATTTCCATAGGGACAGCATGAATGCTTCATTATATACTTTTACAAAGCATAGACTGAGAAGTCCCTGGTGCTCTCTGAGCTTGGATGTTTTGTTGCAGACATTTTGTTTCCCAAACTAGGCAACATCATCAGTGCATCATGTCCAAGCTCAGTCAGAGAGCACCAAGGACCCCTCATGTCAACCCTGAGCTACAAATATTCTCCTTTATTGGCATATAGATTGATTTTTACTTGTTTTGCGTTCAGCCTAAGTTTTACTTCCTTTCCACCCATTTTTCCACTGAATAATTCAGTTAGATAAAAAGATCCAATCCAGAACTGCAACATTGGGAAGGAAGAGATAGTCCATGATGCTTCATTCTTTTTTTAAGTTTGGAGGTGAAGTCTATGGTGACAATAAGTCCTGGACCAGATCTTAAACTACCTTACAAGGCGTCTTCCTTGTGCATCTCAGTTGCTGGGAATGAGATCACATATCTATGTATTTATCATGTTTTGAATTGTTTTAAAATTAACTTTGAAATTCTGTCTACTCTTATACCATTTGTTCTGAGAGCAGAAAGAACGTTTTCTTGCATATTCGGAGAAATTAGTGTATTTGGAAACAAAAAAAATTCTTTATTTTAAAAATATACCCAACATAGATTCAGGAGGGGAAATGGATATTTCAATTGATTATTGACTTTTTAACAAATGTCTAAATCAGTGTTTCTCAACCTTGACAATTTTAAGGCATGTGGACTTCAACTCCCAGAATTCCACAGCCAGCAATGCTGGCTGTGGAATTCTGGGAGTTGAAGTCCACATACCTTAAAATTGTCAAGGTTGAGAAACACTGGTCTAAATCAACAGTCTTTATGTATATACACGTTTCAAATTGCTTATATAGTCAATGGCCGGGCTTATAACTAAAATAGAATACAGTTCTCATAAAATATGAAACAAAACATAGTAATGAAATTTCACAAGCTAGGGAGTGGCCAATGTCATATGCAGCCATGAAAATTTAGCAACTCTAAGATAAATATTGTGATAAAGATCAGCCAACAAGTAAGTAAGTTAGGAGTCAAACACCCTGCCTTAAATCTTCTGAAGGACAGGATAAAGCAGAAGAGGACGCTGATCCTTCTAAAATGAACAATGGAACAAGGCAGCGGGGGTCGTTCCCTCACTGGTTCGAGGATGGCTTCGCGGGCCACATGAAACCACTTCGCGGACCGCATCCGGCCCCCCGGGCCTTGTGTTTGACATGTCTGTAGTAGAGCCTGATCTTGGAATAAAGTGTCTTCCGAGATTCAAACCGCAGCATTGCGGTTACCTTGGGGGGGCGGGGGGCGGGTGGGTGTGGCCAGAGTAGGTGCAGCCTACTGGGTGGGTGTGGATAGAGTGGGTGTGGCCTACTGGGTGGGGTGGCCAGTTCTATATCATTCGCGTAAAGGGTGCCTGTGGGGGCCTGGGCAGGAGTGGGACAGATCTGAGGGTCTCTGGCAAAAGGGGGTAGGACCTGGGCCAGGGCCAAGGCAGTGGGGGCCATTCCCTCACTGTTCCCAGGATGGCTTCGCGGGCCACATGAAACCACTTTGCGGGCCGCATCCGGCCCCCGGGCCTTGTGTTTGACATGTCTGTCTTAGTTAGTCAAAGCCTAGCAGGAAAATGGTGTTCAACAGAAGCCCAAAAGCAGAGTTTTTCCATTGTGCTTCTTAACCATCTGGATTTAAAATATTCTCAAAAGAAATAAATGAGCCATGACCTACTGGGGGAAAAGTTAATTTCAGCCAGAAACTAGAACATAACTCACTGAAGGGCCAAGGCAGGTCTGACAAACATTTACAGGCTATCCAACTCATAAACAACTCTGTGTAGCATATATATTTAAAAACAATATTGAATACAAATTTTAAAAATGTACTAAAACACCTAGCACAGGGGTAGGCAACCTTGGCTCCTTCATGACTCGTGGACTTCAACTCCCAGAATTCCTGAGCCAGCGTGGCTCAGCTTGGAAACCTCTCCCTTTCTCCTCAGCGTGGCTGGCTCAGGAATTCTGGGAGTTGAAGTCCACGAGTCATAAAAGAGCCAAGGTTGCCTACCCCTGACCTAGCATAATGATTAAATTCCCACATAGCTAACATGGTGCTTCCTAAAGAAGCTCCTCTGGAAAGTCAGTTCTTCAAGATACATTTAAAGGACAGCAGGGTGCAACCAACTTAAAATTGGGGGGGGGGGAGAGGGAGGATGGGCATGCTCATTCTGTGAAATCTGGATAGGTAGAAACAGTGGAAGAAACGTGGGCCCTCAAGACAGCCAGGCCTTATGACTTTTAATACAAGAGAACAGGAGTCTTCAAACTTGGCCTTTTTATGACTTGTGGACTTCAACTCCCAGAATTCCTCAGCCAGCATGGTGGGATAGAACAAACTCAGTTCTAGAATAATACTTAAGATGCTTTATTAACTACCATCAAGATAACGACACTGATCTCCTACCGTTTGCTGAAGTTGCCTGTAAGAATGATGTGCACACCAGCACTGGTTTTACTTGTTTCCAAGTGATTACAGGGAAAGACTTCAACCCAATGCCCGAGCTACCAACCATTGAACCCACAATCCCCTCATTAAAAGTGTGGATTGATCAGTTAAAGAATGCCTGGCCAGTTGTTTGCAAAGCTCTAGCCAAAGCCAGAGCAGCATACAAGGCACAGGCAGATAAGAAAAGAGCCTAAACCATTCCACATTGGGGACCGAGTATATCTGATTCCTGCAGTTGCTACAACCCTCTACGAAACTAGGTCCAAAGTTTGTGGGGCCTTTCCCCATCTAATGCATTATAAACCCTGTCACAGTAGAATTAGAAATGGTCAAAGACGCTAAGACAAGTCCACCCTGTGTTGGACTGTAGCCTTCTAACCCCCCTCCCCCAATGCTACAATCCCTCACGGTAGAAGGTGAACAACATTTTGAAATCAAAGAAATTCTTGATTCTCGAAAGCACACAATATCTGGTAGCATGGAAAGATCTCCCTGCAGCCCAAAAGCAATAGGTACACAAGAAGCACATTAGGGGCCTCAGATTACCTAAAACTTTTCCATGCCCTCTACCCAGATAAGCCTAATTAATACATTTACTCTCTTTTCTCCTCTTTTTATTATTTGCTGTTTGCTCCAGGTAGATTTCTCCTTCTTTTAAGGGGGACAGTATGTCAGGTCCCCATAGATCCCTATCGGGACACTGCCATTTTGGCAGGAGGGGGGCCCTGGAGCTTTTCTGTGATGTATCCATTTTTGCTTTGTTTCTCTTTTGCTTTGATGTTATCTTCCTGGAAATTGGGGAGGAAGGATGAGCCTGGGGCCATCTGGTTTGCCTCACCTCTGGAGAACTCTGCCTGCACCAAGGTTGTGGCGCCTGAGAACTTGTTATCACTTTTTTTAGCTCAGAGTTCTTACAACACCTTCGCATCTTCGGACTGGCTCTCCATGGACTGGGTAGTTGGGAGGGGTTTGAACAATGGAGTTTAGCCTAATGTTTTTGCATGGGAACTTTAGATCCTGCCTGCTTTCTCTGCAATCAGTTTCTCTCAATAAAAGATCCTTTTGAAATGTTGCCTGTTTCAAGAATTAGACTTTCTTGAGGGAATAGCTGAGGCAAGACCTTACACATCCCAAGTAGAGCAATATCAAGATCCAATCTAATTTTAGAATTGAAAGAAAGGAAAAAAGATTGCATAGTTTTTCTAATCACTGAAGTAAGAATACTAAGTTATATGCCCTCATAACCAGAGGTTTTTTCAAACAGACTGATTTATAAATTGCAAACTACAAAATAATACTACTGTATTGTTTAAAGTTTCTCAATGGAAGTTAAAACATAAATTAGACATCTTACCAGTGCAGGCCACTGAATATGCTTGATTTTTGATCCCTGAGACTGGCTAGGGTCCCTCCTCTTTGCCCAGATCAGTTGGTATTCCACAAGGAATGCTGCAAAATCTTCATAAACTTTAACCCATTCTCGTTTTTCCCATTCAAGATCATCAAATTCCACATATACCTAGGAACACAAATTCAACAATTATTTGTTTACCTATTTATTAAACAATTATTACTGCATAGTTATACTATAAAAAGGCTAGCAGAATACTTTTGATATTTAGAAGTTTTCTAAATTATGTCATTCTTAGTTTTTAAGTCGATTTTTTTTTTAAAAAACCCTATAAAGTGTAATACAACATTTGAGAACAAAGAATGCAAGTAATAGATATTAAAAAACTGACAAATATATTTCCCCCTTTTCACAGATGAAAATTAGAAAAGAGGTGGCCTAATAGAAAGAAATTGCAAGAAAATGAACTTTTAAAACATTTTCTGTTCATAAAGAAATAAGAATACATGTTCATCTACAAATAACCACAATCAAAATTCTGCACCATACCATGATACCAACATTGACAACACATTATAACGGTTCCCTTTTTAAAGGACTCTTATTCTGAATATGACCCTAAGTTTAGTAACATATTTCTGATGAACTCATGTATTTCTATAATAATAAAGACATATTATAGTTGGAAATGAAAATGATAATATATTACTATTTAAATATTAAATAGTAATATATTACTATTTAATTCCTACAGGGATAAACTAGTGACTTACGCTATTATATAAAAGTGTTACATGTTAGGGGATACCCACAGGAAAAACTCAAAACACACCCAAAATCTTCTCCTTAAAAGTATATTTGATTTTAATCTTTAATGCCATCTAGGAAAGGGAGAGAAGCATTATTATGAATGAGAATGCCAGGAGAAATAAAAAATAGCCTTTCTCAATTTCATTCTTCCTGCTTGGCAAATAAGCATTAAAAAGCGGAGAGTGACTGCTGCAATTACAATATTTGGTTGCAACCAAAGTAAACTTCTATGTGGTTCATTCGTTAGCCAACAAGGAAAGCTGTTTACTGATTGTGAGTTAATTAAATTGTCTTTGATTGTCGAATAAATGTGTCCAGAAAAAATAAACTTGTTTTAAATCTGCGAAAACAGTAGCTCCAAGAGTTGAGGACACTGGGAGCAACATCAATAATCAATTAAAAAAAGCCAATTATTTCTGCTGGTTTTCCTTGGCTCCAGATGACTCCACAGATGTTACCAATAAAGCTCAGTTGTTGTTGTTTATTCAAGGAAATGACTGAAGACTTAGCCTCTATAAATAGTACATGTGGAGCAACTACAGGCAAGAATAGTTTCAAAGAAGTGGAGAAAACACTAATTCAGTGCAACTTCAGTATAACAACAGTGTTATAACTGACTATGGTAAACATGTATGAGCAGAACATTAAGGCTTAGTTGCACAAATTTAAACAGCGTGAAAATATAAGTTATTTTTAAAGCCTATGACTATTCATTGCATAGTCATCAGCAGGTACTTTGTGGAAAATATTTTAATCATGTGTTATTATTGAACCAATAATATCAATGGTGATCTTAATTCACTTTTGTGCAGTGTCAATTCCATGAATTTTTCTAAGAAGCAGAAGTTAACTATCTAGACCAGTGATGGCGAACCTTTTAGAGTTTGAGTGCCCAAACTGCAACCCAAAACCCACTTATGCATCGTCGAGTGCCGGGTGGGTGTGGCCCATTGGGTGGGCGTGGCCCATTGGGTGGGGGTGGTAATGGGTGGGACTAAAAAGTTCAATCAATCAATTCCAACTATGCAAGATCTTTTTTTTCCCGCGAGAAATTGAAATTGACTGAACCTTTTTTTTTTTTGTACACAGTGGCGGAGGCCTAAAGCGAAAAGGTTTTATAAAACCCAGCTGAAGGCCTGGGACTGGGGTGACGGCGTGCGTGCCCACAGAGAGGGCTCTGAGTGCCGCCTCTGGCACCCGTGCCATAGGTTCGCCACCACTGATCTAGACTTGCCCTGACACAAAGCCGTTCAATGGCTTAGCAATGGAAAAGTTGTGTAAGTAGTCCTTGAGTTACAACTGCAATTTGGACATGAATTGCTGTTAATAAGTGCTGTGTCGTAAAGCGTGACTTCATGTGACCACTGGCAATCCAGGTGTCCTGTTGTCATCACCCAAGACGCATGGGCCATTAAAATAGAACTAGAGAGAGTCCCAGATAAAGAGTATGGTGTGCTACATGGGGGAGGCCCTGGGAGGCAGGGAACAAGTTGGGTGCAAGTTGGGGTGTGTGTGTTGTGATATGGTGTGAGCTCAAGAAAGCTGGGGAAGGGGGACACTGGTGGGTATACGCATATGTACAATCACAGGGAAGTTGTGGAAAGAGGGGACCTGGTGGGAGGGTGTCCATGAAAAAAGGGGGCGGAGGGCATGTGTGCAATCACAAGAAGACAAGGGAAAGAGGATGTGATGATGGCACAAGTGTATGTGTGAACATGAGAAGGCGGGGGAAAGAGGTCATGGGGTGTGTGGGAGTGCAAAGGAGGAGGAGGGAGTGATATATATGAGCAAAGAAAACTCGGGGGAGGGGAGACTTACTCAAGCAATTTGCAACCTTTCCTGCTGGTCTCCCTATTGACTTTGCTTGTGGGAAGCCAGCTGGGATGATTGCAAATGGAAATCATGTGACTGCAGGACAATGCAACTGGTCTTAAGTGTGAGCTGGTTGCCAAATGCCTGAATTCTGTTTGCGTTAGGGCGCTGCATCAGCCAGAACTTTGAGTACTGTTCGTAACTCCCTTTATTCAGCACCATTGTAACTTTTGGTTGCTGAATGAATGGTTGTAACTTGAGGACTATATGTATTTGAGCTCAGGGCTGAAATGGAAATGTTTCTGAAAAAGAAGAATCACCTACAATTCGAATGGCTTTGTAAATTAGTTTTTGCAACAAACTTGGTAATATTTCTTAATGAATTCAACCTAAAATGACCTAGGAAACAGCATATGATACAACACTATATGCTAAGGTAAGCAAGTCAGAAAAACCACCATACTGTCAAACATAATTGATATTAAAATCAAATGTTCATATGCATTCTAGATAGACGCCCAAATCGACGGAGCCGCAGCCGCGAGCTCCACGGGCCTGTTTGCCTGTAAATAACCTCCGTTGGCCTTCTACCGGCAATACGAAGAGGGAAGGTCCCCCCCGGGCCTGTTTTTTACGATCGGTCAGCCTGCGGAGCTGCAGCCGCACGCTCCGTTAGGCTTGAGAGGCTTGGAGACCAACAGCCGCNAAGGGACTGGAAAATCCACCAAATGACTGTACCTGCCTAGAGCCAAACTTGCAACGTCTGTCCTGGGCAAGATCAAGTCAAAGACTGGAGACCAACGGTCCAGGACGGGCGTGGCAACTTTGGCTGACTTGATCTGATTGGGCAGGAATACAGTCTACTACCCAATGGTGGAGTCTCCATCTCAGTGCTGGAGAACAACAAATTTCTTTGTGGCAACTTAACTCCATGATCTCCTGCAACAGAATGAGGACGTTCTAAACCTACGCATTTCTATTTTTTTTTATGTCATGCACACTAGAGAACAGGAAATTTTCCCCATCTCTCAATAATATTTAGCATTTGATCAAAGATCTGTTGCTAGTAACTGCCTAATTCACAGTGGAAGACACTTAGCTATACTCATTCTAGCAAAATAATAAATAAAAACAAAATGTGTTTATTTACAGAAGCATGAAAATATCAGGAAATAGGACCCAAAGCTTTATACTGTCCAAATAACTCTGGTTTAAACAGTTAGGGCTCATTAATTTAGCAGTGGAACATTCACGTTTTATAACCAGACGTTTCTC
Organism: Protobothrops mucrosquamatus; assembly: GCF_001527695.2. Lineage (NCBI taxonomy): Eukaryota > Metazoa > Chordata > Lepidosauria > Squamata > Viperidae > Protobothrops > Protobothrops mucrosquamatus. The sequence continues at coordinate 431,112 of NW_015386512.1, read as the reverse complement.
AATCAAATATTAGAAGAAAAAGACAATATTTATACAAGTTCGTTAGAAGCTGAAATGTAGTATTTACAATTCCATCGAATGTTAATTTTGTAAAGTATTTTAAATTCTATACCAACAAAGTAATTTCTAAGAATCTTATTAATGTTAACATCTGTAAGGAAAGAAAACTGTATTTTCAAAGTATTCATGAAATACTTTTACATCAGAAATCTAGCGGGCAGAGGTAAAAATGAACAGAACTTTCGCTTCCTTACAAATTTTCAACAAAGCAGCTGCAATTCCTTTTAAAATACAGCTTAAAAAGTTGCCTTCATAAAGAGCTACTGTATGTTATTAGTCATCTCTTCCAAATGAGGTATATTTTACTTTATGTTTTGATTTGGCAAGAAAGCATTTCACTCACAAGAAAGCTCAGAAAATCAAAATGCCAAAAATGTCAGAATCCAAATTTAGCACATTTAAGCTTCTTTCTGCAAAAGATATATAAAACTTAAAAATATAGCTAAAATACGTTAAGAAATCATGTTTGCTTGTGTGTGTTTATACCATTTTCTCCTCTTAAGCAGCATTTTTAAATGCATCAACGCTACTATACTAAGTTATTAACACAGTTTAAGATTTGTGCCAAAAATTTGGGGGGGGGGGAGGGAATGTCTAGCTTACTGATCATAGAAAACACTGGTAGCTTCTCAAACATCTGTTAAAGGTCAGGTTTCACTAGCATGGAAGCAATCAATGGAGCTATGCAACTCTTAGCACTATAAGCAGTTCCAAAGAAATAGTTCTAATAAGTGAAAACAGTTGATGAACTCTTTAAAATACTTCTAAATATTATTTTTTCTTAAATAGGTTTACATTTTTAAAGTAATGTTTTTACACACACGTACACCCATACACAATTCTGCAACTTGGTATGGCAGTAATTTTAGTTTGGACTTTAGTTCAAGGATTTGTCTGTATTTATAGATAAAAATGGAACCAATACTATCAGTGAAAAATGACAGGCTAAGTTTGTTGTTGTTGTTAGTTGCGAAGTCGTGTCCAACCCATTGCGACCCCATGGACAACATTCCTCCAGGCCTTCCTGTCCTCTACCATCTTCTGGGGTCCATTTAAGCTCACGCCTACTGCTTCAGTGACTCCATCCAGCCACCTCATTCTCTGTTGTCCCCTTCTTCTATTGCCCTCCATCTTTCCCAGCATTAGGCTCTTCTCCAGGGAGTCCTTCCTTCTCATTAGGTGACCAAAATACTTGAGTTTCAACTTCAGGATCTGGCCGTCTACAGAGCAGTCAGGGTTGATCTCCTCTAGGACTGACCGGTTTGATCGCCTTGCAGTCCAGGGGACTCGCTAAGTTAGAAAAACATTTTTGATCCTATGCCATATTATTAAAATTACTTGTGTTTTCTGCTGTAGACTTTATGATATCACATCATTCAGTACTCTTATTAACACTTAAGCCTTGATTTTGAGGATACTGTTTTAAAAACATTGTTAAATCACTACAGGTAGTTCTTGACTTACAATCACAATTGAGCCCAAAATTTCTGTTGCTAAGTGAGGCATTTGTTAAGTGAATTTTGCTTCATTTTACTATCTTTCTTGCCAGTTATTAAGTTAATAACACAGTTGTTAAGTGAATCTGGTTTTTCTATTGTCTTTGCTTGTCAGAAGGTTGCAAAAAAAATTCATATTGCCAAGCATCTGAATTTTGATCATGTGACCATGGGGATGCTGCAACGGGTGTGTGAAAAATGGTCATGTCTCTTTTTTCAATTCCGTTTTAACTCTGAACGGTCACTAAATGAACTGTTATCAGTCCAGAAATACCTGTATATAATTTCCCATGAAGTAGGAAAGAGGAAGAGACAGTTTCTGATCATCAATGATCACTTCTGTGATCACATCAGTTCTTTGGGTTGACTGCCAGAAAAATAAAGATCAACTGGAGAAGGCCGCTCTTTTTGTCTGTGTCAACTTCTGAAACAAACATGGCTGGAGCCATTTTTTTCGTTGCCACATAGATGGGGGAAAAGAGGGGGAAGCAGTATTGCTCTTTTTATGTTAGACAAGACACCAAGCAGTCCCGTGGGAACCAAGGTCATTCCCGCAGGAGTGAAGACAATTTGAGAAGCCCACCAATTGCTTTTATTGGGCAGCGTGATTTATAGCACAGTAGGGGGAGAGCAACAAAGATGATTAGGGGACTGGAGGCTAAAACTTACAAGGAACAGTTGCTGGAATTGGGTATGTCTAGTTTAATGAAGAGAAGGATGAGGGGGGACACAATAGCAGTGTTCCAATATCTCGGGGGCTGCCACAAAGAAGAGGGAGTCAAGCTATTTTCCAGAGCGCTTGAAGGCAGGACAAGAAGCAATGGATGGAAACTAATCAAGGAGAGAAGCAACCTAGAACTAAGGAGAAACTTCCTGACAGTTAGAACAATTAATCAGTGGAACAACCTGCCTCCAGAAGCGGTGAATGCTCCAACACTGGAAGTCTTTAAGAAGAGACTGGACAGCCATTTGTCCGAAATGGTATAGGGTTTCCTGCCTGAGCAGGGGATTAAACTCGATGACCTCCAAAGTCCCTTCCAACTTTTTTATTATTATGATGATGATGATGATGATGATGATGATGATGATGATGATGATGATGTAGTGGAACCATCCCATCCCTGGGAAGGGATCGCAATGGATTTTATCATCGAACCCCCTGAAAATGGCAGAAACCTCGACTGTCATCGACCGTTTTTCAAAGCAGGCTCACTTTATAGCCTGCCCTGGTCTCTTCTCCGCTCAGAAACTAGTGAAACTGCTTTTAAATCATATGTACTGGCTCCATGGAGCCCCAAGAAGAATCATATCAGATCGGGGTGTCCAATTCACCGCAAAGGTTTGGCGGGAGTTTGTGAAGCTGATCGGATCCACCCAGGGGCTCAGCTCGATTTTTCATCTGAGTACAAATGGAGCTGCTGAACGAGCAAACGCAATAGTGGAGCAATACTTGAGATGCTATGTCAACTATCAGCAAACTAACTCCTGCCTTTTGCTGAAGTGGCATACAACAATACTATGCACAACAGTACCGGTCTTACTCCTTTTAAAGTAGCAACAGGCAGAGAGTTTGTACCCATGCCAGAATACCCTAAGGAGCCCCCCTCCTCAGAGACACTAACCAAATGGGTAAACACACTGCATAATGCTTGGGCAAATGTTAAAAGTGCCTTGAAAAAGCCACAAAGATTTATAAGGAGCAGGCAGATAAGAGGCAATCCCCCCAGAAGCCATTTCATATAGGAGAGAAGTTCTACCTCTCGACCAAGTACTTAAGATTAAAATTACCTTGTAAAAAGCTGGAACCCAAATTCATTGGTCCTTTCTCCATTGTATAGATTATTAACCCTGTCACAGTTGAGTTAAAGCTCCCACGACTATTGGGGGAAATACATCCAGTTTTCCACTGCAGTTTGTTGAAACCAGTTATAGAATCAACCTTGAGACCAACACCTTGAACTGCCCCAGGGCCCATCATAGTGATCCATTATGAAAAAAAATGGATTTTTGACTCTTAGGTTGTGCAAAGGGAAATTTCAGTATCTAGTTCAATGAAAGGGCTACCCTTTGTCAGAAGCTACCTGGGTAAAGAGTAGAGACGTAAAGGCAGAAAGATTAATAAATAAATTTCATAACAAACATCCCCAAAAGCCTAGGGAACCATCAAAATATTAGCATCACATTAATGTGTATTTATGCTTATTATCTTGCAGGAACTCTGAAGACATCTTTTTCGTTTTGCCACATAGATGGGGGAAAAAGGGGGGAAGCAGTATTGCTATTTGTATGTTAGACAAAACACCGAGCAGCCCTGTGGGAACCAAGGTCATTCCCGCAGGTGCTGGAAGGAGGAGTGAAGACAATTTGAGTCTGCTTTTCCTATATTTGTAACTGCAATCTGTTAATTTGTGCAAACTTGTCATTCAGCTGACATAGGATAGAGTGATTAGCTGCACTGAGTCAGCAAACAAGGAGAGCAAACAGGAGTTCACGAGAGGGTTGCACTTTGTTCATCAGAGAAACATGGAGAGGGAACGGATTGCTAGAACTGTAGAAAGAAATGTTATAGTTGTCCTCAAGCATCTTAAAGGATGCCATGGAGAAGACAGGGCAGAAATACACAGAGGCGTTCTGGAAGACAGGCAAGGCAGTTGGTTTCACGGAATCCAGCAGCATCATGAAAAATCTCCTAATCTGGAGGAGGATCATAGGATCACGCGGTCTCAGGAAGTGCTAGGTCAGGGGTAGGCAACCTTGGCTTTTATTGACTCGTGGACTTCAACTCCCAGAATTCCTGAGCCATCATGGCTGGCTCAGGAATTCTGGGAGTTGAAGTCCACGAGTCATAAAAGAGCCAAGGTTGCCTACCCCTGTATTAGGTCCACCTTTGCCAGAAATGTTTAAATAGACAACGTAGTGGTAGATTCCTGCACTGGACTTGGAATGGACTATACTAAATAGTTCCCCAAATCGCTTCTATCCTTTATGATTTTGTGCACACATTCTGTTATGAACGTCTATTATTTTCACCAGTACAGCATCATGATTATCAAATTTATATGGCGCTTAATGTAAAATACAGTGGCTTGCAATAAAATAGAACAAGTAATGCTATTACAATACCAGATTAAATGATTCAAACAATAAAAAGCAACATCAATAAATTACTAAGTACTTTAACAAAATCATATGGCAGTCAGTCAGTCACCAAAGAATATAGTCTTTACTATATTCCAAAAGGCAATCACTAAGGGGGGGGGGGGGCAGGGTAGCCTATCTTCCAGAGGGAGGCAGAGAATGGGAACCATGATAACCCCCCCTCAAAACAACTTTTCCTGAAAGGATCTTATTATGACATATTGTCTTAATTGGTACATATGATCCTTTAGATATTCAGATGATAAGCATGCAGTCATGGTAGCATTTGAATGGCACTTGGAAACCAACTAACCAATGCATGGCCTACAACAGGGCTTTTCAACCTTTTCACCCATTGTACCACTTTTAGGATATGGCAACATCCGAGTATCACCAGTCGCCTAGAAAGGTGTCAAAAACTTAACGACAAAAAAAAGGAAAAACGTGATAAAATACAGGTAGTCCTCGACTTACAACACTTCGTTTAGTGACTGTTTGAAGTTACAATGGCACTGAAAAAAGTGCCCCCCAAGCCACAGCCGAGCAAGACACCTGCCTGCCCATCCAGTGGCACTCTTCCTCCTGTCCAAGGTTTCTATTGTTGTGAGCATTTCTGTTGAGGATTGGCAGAGGGGGTGGGGTGTGTTTGGTTTTTATTTCCCCCCCCCCCATCTGCTGAGTGGTTGCAGCAGGTTTTGGTCACTTCACGTGACCCTGGGACACTGTGACCATCATAAATATGAATCAGTTGCCAAGCATCTGAATGTAAATCACAAGACCCTGGAGATGCTGCAACATTCCAGCTGATGGTGCTTCTTCTGGGCTCAGCAGAAGCACCAGGATCAGTGCCGAGCTCCATCTGGAGCCTGGCGCTGATCCTGGCGCTTCTGCTGAGCCCTGACAGCCCTGCAACTCCAGCCATCTCTCGCTCAGGCTTGTGCGGTGCTGCCACCGGTTCAGCTCATTCCCCTCCCGCTACCACTTTTTTAGGATGGTGGCGTACCACCTGCCAGGTGCCAATGTACCACAGGTGGTACCTGTACCACTGGTTGAAAAGCCCTGGCCTACAAAATGGTTGCCTTGTATCCAAAGTAATAAATACCAGTAAATTATGTGGCTACTGCATTCTGGATGAATTCTAGTATACGAGTGATCTTCAAATCTGTTCTTTTGCAGGCAATGCTATCCCACCAAAAATAACAATGAACAAGCAGCAAATCCATCTTCCCAGGATTTTCAGTTTCAGTTTTGTTTTTTCCCATCCAAACTCTCAAAGCCTCCTGTCAGCTCTTCAAGATAGATCAGACTAGGAATCCAATTTGTGTAGGTCGGTACTACTTTTATTGTAAAGCTATAGTAACAGAATTGTGCAAGTCTGAATTATTTCATCTCCTCTCCTCCTCCCAACCTCCTTCACTTTATTTTCATGAGGACTAGGGAGACTTTTGTCTGACAATTTACTCAGGTTACATTCCTGCCCTGGATTTGGTCCTCAACTTACAACCAGTTGTTTAATGACTGTTCAGAGTTATGAAAGCCTCGGAAAAGGTGTTTTATGGTGATAAAGCACTTTCAGCCTTTGTGAATTGTCATGCCACCCTCCCCCACTGCAATGTCCCACAATCATGTGACCGTGATTCTACACAGTCACTTAAGAAGAGAATCATGCCGTGAGAATGAGCATTTAAAACAATGATTCTTTAACTGTTTGATCCAAGAAATTTTTCCTGGTCTTGAGTAATATCATTATTACACACACATGCGTGCACACAGACACATACAACTTCATTTTACACAAGCATCTTGGCAGCAGCAATCCCAGACTGGATTCTTGATTCACAAACAAAGAGTTACAAATTGCTTCATTACACCCAGGATATGCCCAAATTATCTTCTGGGAAGGGAATTGCCTCCAGTTTAAGAATCACTGACCTAAAAGGTTGTTTCCTTTCAAACAACAACAACTGAGGACAACAACTGAGGATTATGCATTGTCTTTCATCTCACAGCCTGGTAGCTCCAGCTCCTTTTCTTTCATTTTCCTGATCCTACAATTTACAGCTTGAACCATTACTATGTTCTGTGATCTAACTGCTGGCCCCCCAAACAAAAGATTACTAAGACCATTTATTATGTTCGCTTAGTATTCATTTTTGCTTTATTAAGCCACTTTATGTAGAAAATATTACAGTAAATGGTAAAATAACAAATGCTTATCAGTCAGTTTACAGTCTTTCTAGTTTTCACTTTGATAAAATATTACTGTGTTAGCAATAAATTAATACAGCACTTCCAAAGTGTGATTTGTGCTCAAGGACCCATCCTTGTAAAAAAATGCAAATAATGTACAAATATTTGGTTTTTTCCCCTCATACCTGAGCTGCAAACTCAGAATTTTCATTAGAAGAAAAAGAAGAAAGCTCTCCTTTGAATCCTTCATTCAGACTACTGGAGACAGGGAGAGACCCGTCCATTTTACATGTGTGTAAAAGAACAAAAGATAGGTTGAAAACAATAACCAGTCCCAAAGTATAGCGCATTGGATGTGGCAAATGGAACAAAGAGCACCCCACCACCTCACTGTGTGCACATTGCCCCCTCCCTTCAATCCTGCCTAGTTTATTTTAACTGAAGTTTTAAATTTAAGATTTTTATGTATTATTTTAATATTTTATTCTGTATTCCATTCAAGGTCTGTACGCCGCCTAGAATCATGTTTGGCAACATGGGCAGCGTACAAGTTTGATCAAGAGAAAGAACATTTGGAAAAATAGCAAAGATTCTATAGAGATTTAACATTCAATTTCTCACTTTTTCAAGGTTGGGCTCTGTGCTTTTGGACACTTTTTTTCCAGAACTTCTGTGAGCCCAATATCGTAGCAGTATCAAATGAAGCAGTCAAACAATGGTCCTCTTATATTTGAAATTATATGCTTGCCATAAACTGATAGTATTTTCGTAAAATTGTGAAATGTCTTAAATCACGGACAGTACAGTGTCTGTAAAAAGGTGGGACAATTTACTCTATTTGAAACACAGAATCCAAAATATCAATTGCAATTATCCTTTCTCCTATGTATATCCATGATACACAATTCTTCATGATATGCAAATGAAATTTTTATCTGTGCAGCATATTTATTTTAACAACAACTTTATTATATGCCACCCATCTTACCGGAAGATGATTTTATGTGGCTTATTAAAACACTAATATAAAGCATTAAATGTTAAAACAGTAGTCACATTACACAGAATTAAAATTGTCAAAGATGAGGAGGAAGGGAACAAGTTGCACATGGGACGAGGTGAGGCCTTATCTCAGTCTATTAACCACCTCCAGAATCACATACCCCAGGCTAGTTGGCAGGTCTTCAGACCCTTTGGGAAAGACAAAAGAGTGGGTGCGGATTCAACCTTGGGGGTTACACTCCAGAGGACAGAAGCCACAACAGGAAAGGGACTTCTTGTCTTGGTTCCTGCCAGTCAGAATCTCTTGACCAATGGCTAAGCTACATACAATAAAGCAGGGGTAGGCAACCTTGGCTCTTTTATGACTCGTGGACTTCAACTCCCAGAATTCCTGAGCCAGCCATGCTGAGGAGAAAGGGAGAGATTTCCAAGCTGAGCCATGCTGGCTCAGGAATTCTGGGAGTTGAAGTCCACGAGTCATAAAAGAGCCAAGGTTGCCTACCCCTGCAATAAAGCATACAGTAAATGGAAGCAATGAAAAATCTTCCCCCATCCACATCATTTGTCAGATTTCAAAAGAAAGACGAAGTAATACTTGCTATTATGCCAAAAATAACTTTGGATAAAGTCTCTGAATCAAGGCTCACTAAAGCCTGTTTAGAACTCAACTAGTTGTTTCAGCCTCAAGTACTGACATCCATTCCAAACCACTATGACGAGAAAAGACAAAATATGTGTTGCAACATAATAATACAATCTCTGGTCTTTTCTATTTGAATTTTAATGTCAGACCCAAATATATAAATCACAGGTTATGTGTTGTGACATGTTTTGACTCATACTCCTTGAACTCCTATATAGATTCCTGTGGCCTCAAACTCCACCTCACTATCAGACAATATTTCTGACACTGTAAAATATATATTTTAGTAAGTTAAATATTTTTAAAATAGAAAACAACACAATGTATGTCTATCAAGTGTATCGTTTTTGTAAACATAATTTAAAATCTCAGCCAGATTACACTATGTACTTATAGATAACTAGCTGGGATACTGAATCCTGTCATTTTTTTCTTATTTTTCCTCAAGGATAATTCTTTTATAATCCCCACACATATGTATGGATGTATGTATGCCTGTGTATCTATAGAAATATGGTAGTAGGACAGTTAATAATTATTGATGTAATATTTAAATTCATAATGCATAATACATAAATTGTCTTCTGACAAATCTATCTAAAAATCAGCATATCTTGTAAGCCTATTTTAAGGATTACTGAGAATGTGGACAAGATGCCACATCGTTGTGCAAATACTAATTATGATTAATTAAAATATGTACAAGATAATGATTACCTTTAAGTAATCAAATTATGTCATCACACAGGTATATATAATCTATGAAAATTATATAGAGAAATTCATATACTTTACTTCTTATTGTACAGTGTACCCTATAAGTTATAACAGTAGATTCCATGAATTTTTCAGCTAAGTAAATGTTGAACTAATTACATTGCTGAAGTTTAATTCTGGTAATCACAGTATCTGATAAACATCAATTAATACAAGATTCACATAAAGTAAGACAGAGCACGTTAAATTAATTAAGAGCAGTACTAAATAAACTGAGCTCTGCTAAGTTGTATGCTAAACTCTCAAAATGTGAATTCCACAAAGATTGCATCGACTATTTGGGCTACCATGTGGAGATGGACCTGGAGAAAGTAGGAGCTGTGCTGGAGTGTCCCCCCTCCCTCGTACTAGGAAACAACTACAAAGCTTTTTAGGCTTTGCAAATTTTTACCAGCAGTTTATTCCCTTGTTTGCCCAAATCGCACTCCCCATTACAAAAACCCAGCCAGCCATTGAAATGGACGGGGGAGTGTTAAGCCACATTCAAAAAACTAAAGAGGGTTTTCTCTGTGGAGCTGATTTTAAAGCACCTGAATCCGGAGAAAGCTTTTGTTATTCAGGCTGACACTAGTGACGTGGCCGTGGGGGCAGCCCTGCTTCAGAGGAACGAGGAGAGCCAACTGCAACCTTGTGCTTATACTTCTAAAAAACTGTCTGAAACTGAACAGCGGTGGGCAGCCTGGGAGAAGGAAGCCTACGCAGTACAATGGGCCCTCCTAACTTGGAGGCATTTCCTAGAGGGGAGTAAAATACCATTCCAAGTGTGGACTCATCATAAGAACCTTAAAGCTATGAAAACACCTAGGAAGTTGTCACCTAAACAAGCACGGTGGTCTCAACATTTCCACTGATATTCCCTCCTTGCAAGAATGGATCAAACAGTTGCAAAATACCTGGCTAGTAGTACGGAAAGCACTAGATGAAGCCAGAGAAGCCTATAAAGCCCAGGCTGATGAAAAGAGAGTGGAGCAGAAACCTTTTAAGATTGGAGACAGAGTTTATCTTTCTACCAAATATTTGCAATCTTTGCAGCCTTCCAAGAAACTTGGTCCTAAGTTTGTTGGACCTTTTCCCATTAAACGCATTATCAATCCAGTAACTCTGGAAATAGAACTCCCTAAGACAGATCCATCCTGTCTTTCATTGTAGTTTGCTCAAACCTGAGATTATTTTTAATTTTAGGCCCCCAGCCCCTCCGGTACCTACATTGGTATGGGAAGAGGGGGGACAACACTTTGAAGTGCGAGACATCCTGGATTCCTGCAAACACTATGGCTCCACTCAATATTTAGTAGCTTGGAAAACCCTTCCCTCTTCTCAGAATGAATGGGTATACAAAAATCATGTTAGAGCTTCTAAGTTACTTAAGCGTTTTCACTCTAAGTACTTGATAAGCCTGATTAATGCTGTATTTTATTTGTTTTCTTCCCCTTCCTTTTTATGTCTTTTGCAGGTGGATTACCCATTTTTCTAGGCGGTCCGTATGTCAGCTCCCTAAAAAAAAAATTTCTTCCCTTTGCATATTGTTGAATTTGTAAACCTTCTTTGTGACCTGCCATTCTGTTGGGGGGGGGGGCTTTTAGGATTGCTTTGCACTGTCCGGCTATAATGCCCTTCCCCCCAGGGGATGGAATGTCTCACCCTTATCTAAGAGACGGTTTGCGCTTGGAGCCAGAAGGAAATGAAAGTGAGAGACCTTGAATGAATGCGCCAAAGAACTCAGTTACCAAAACACTATGCCACCTATGGATTGGCTGGATTTCAAACGAAAACTGGAATGCTGGGGGGGAGAGAGTACTGAATGTTGCTTTTATTATATTGCTTTCACAGGGTTTCCCCCAGACCTCACCTTGATTCCCTGCTGTCACTAGCCCCTAATAAAAGTTCCTTTTGAGACAATGCCTGTTTTAAGAGTTCTGCTTTCTTGGGTGGCTTAGATGAAGTAAATCCTTACATAATCCTTAGCAGAATTATGCGAAGAAGGGCTTAAAATAAATCATCTGAAGACCAAAATTATGATTTTCTTAGCAAATATTAATAACTGCATGTTGCCTCAAACATTAATAACAATTTGGAAATAATAAAACTGAACAACTTTAGTTTTCAAATACCTTGGCCTAATATATCAAGCCTCTGGAGCTTGGTAGAGGGAAATTAGAAAAAGCTAAGAATAGCACCAACACCATTCTTTTTTCTTCCTGTGATGCATTATTTTATTGGAGTTGATGCAAAAAGTTTGCGATTAAGTTTTTAAAGCTAAAATGATATTCTAAAGCTGCATGGTGCACAGCAAGCAATATTCAAGGCTTTCAATATTGCTTAGTTGATGAGCATTATTCCATGTCCGATGCTGTTTTAAATGTTTTCACTTACCAAGTTCTTCACTTACAACTACAATTGGGACTGAACTTCTGTGGCTAAGTGATGTGGCCGTTAAGCGAATTGTGCTTGATTTTATTACCTTTTTGCCATGGTTATTGAGCAAATCAGCACAGATGTTAAGCAAATCACAGTCATTAAGTGAATCTGGCTTCCCACACTGACTTTGCTTGTTGGAAGCCCCCCCCATGAGGGTTGCAAATGATGATCATGTGAGCCTGAGACCCATAAATTGCCATAAATACATGCTGGCTGTAAACCGCCCAAAGTTGGATCACGTGATTGCAGGGATGTTGCAATGATCATAAGGACTGGTTGTAAGTCCTATTTTTTTCAGCACCATCAGTAATTCAGTAATTTCAAATGGTCATTAAATGAATGACTGAAAGTCAAGGACTACTTATAATTTTCACAGAAACTAATATGATTCCACTAGAGGCAAAACTTTCTGTTTGAGATTATTACTGGCCAACATTTCTGTTGCCCAATGGCTTATTGCAGTGATGGCAAACGTTTTAGAGATCGAGTGACCAAACCGCAACCCAAAACCCACTTATTTATCACAAGGTGCCAGGGCCGCATCAGCATTGTGGTGCCCTCGGGGGGGGGGGCAGGGAGACGCCTCTGGCACGCAAAACCCGGGGGCACAAAAATGGGCCACCGTGCTGCAAGGCACAAAAATGGTCACCACTGCGCCGCGGGGTGCAGATACAAAGCACTGCACCATGCAAGAACGGGGCAGGGCTAGTATCACGCAGGCACTAGCCCCACCCCATTTGCAGCACGTGTGTGCTCCCGGATTCATGTGCGCATGTAAAACGGTTCCCCCTCCCTTTTCTTCCAGTGCACCAATCGACAATGGTTGGTGACCTCTGCTACCACCTCTACTCAAGCTTGCTAGTCGGCTGCTTTGCGTCCTTTGTGCTGGGTGGGGCTCCTGCTCTGTGTGGCGGTGGCGGCTTGATGGACCTGCTGCTGGCGGCGGTGGCATGTGTGCCAACAGAGAGGGCTCTGAGTACTGCCTCTGGCACGTGTGCCATAGGTTCGCCACCACTGGCTTATTGGCTCTATTAATTCTAATTGATGGGTTTTCATCAAGATAGAGAGAAAAAAGAATCTTAGCCAAACTGACTTACTGTGGCCTTTATTTTGACTCTGAGCTGCCCCTCTGAGTTTAGAGGCAGATTTAATACTGTCATCACACAAGCTGTCTCTAAAGTGGAAATCTGTCAAAGATCTTTGCACTGCATGCAGACAAATTTGGGTGCTATAGGCAACAATCTGGACACTGTTAACTCTGCAAACTACTTACTCACTCTTGTTTGCCCAAAATCTTACAATCTTAAAAAGCCTTTTCTTTAGCTTGTTACAATGCTTTACCCCCAGCAGTACTAAATAGGAGGTAAAATCGGACCCCATCCACTGACTAAAGCTGTCCTTGTGGTCAGAACAAACCAGAGATTCCATTACATGTATTTTTTGGCAGCTTTTCAATGTCACTTTACATGCAGACATATTTTTGTCATTTCCTAAGAAAAGCCAAATTTATTATGAGGGAGAACCTCATAAGTTTGTTGCCTATGTGCAGACAGGAACGCTACCATCCACAATACAGTTGGCTAAGAAGCTCTCTGAAACAATTGCCATAATAATGTATGTAAGATGTCCTATCTAGGTGTGATGACATCATTAAATCTTTCTTTTCTCTTATGCATATTGTTTTACTGTATCTTTAATATTTCTCTTATTCTAGTTTTTTAATTTTATTTTCAGGTTTTATATAACTGTTGTATTGTTTTTATTATATTCTATAATTTGTTACTTTTATTTCAACTCCTAGAATCCTCAGCAATGGCCATGACAGTTGGGATACTCTGGGAATTGAAGTCTAAAAATCTGGAAGTTCTCAAGATTGGGAAATAATAAATTAATATGTATGGCAGTTCCCTTTTTAATCAAAAGATCAGCAAGGATACAGTACAATTATTTCACATATCGCTTCTAGGACGACCTAAACTCAATTCATAGATTATTAGGTGATTCTATATAACGTCCATATTTAATATTAGGTAGCCCTAGGTCAGGGGTAGGCAACCTTGGCTCTTTTATGACTCATGGACTTCACCTCATAAAAAAGCCAAGGTTGCCTACCCCTGACCTAGGTAGTTCTATGCAACTGAATTGAAAAAGCGTACCAATATTAGACAAATAGAATTCTTTGTTTCATGAGTCTGCAGACAATATTATATCAACAGTAAGGCCAATCCATCCATCTGGCACTGGCTCCCTCTCCATTATGCTTCACCCATGCATGGTTTGCTTTTAGTTCCAAAGGGAAAAGGTGGGAATCAAGTAAAGTTGTTCCTACTGTTGTTCCTGTAGAAATGCCATCAGAACAAGTTTTAAGTTGTCCATGTGTTGTGCTTCTGTTGTTTGTTGTTTGTGTGATCAGTTTCCTTTTTTGAACTTAGAAATAAAAGATTAACTTCCACTGAACATTTCCAATTAGACATGCACAAGATTGTACTTTTTAATTTTATTCACTGTATCATTACTGTATCATCAGGCATGGCATGCTTTGATTAGGATCACTGCCTTGCTTTTTTCCTCTAGCAAAGGTTACTTGTAAAATAACCAGCAAATTCTATATAATAAACGGCAAAAAGACAGCAACAATTTGTAAAGAAAGGATATTACGCTAAGGCATTACTGAAAATGTTATCAGAATTTCAGCAATGCTTTTAAATACTGCGTGAGCTCTTCTGATTTCTACCACACAAATTATTGGACAGATTCCCTAAAGAAATGCACACTTAGCAAATATAAGGCCCCAGGAACTGGGATGAAGGACAAAAGGTACATTACATAAAATTACCTAAGCTTCTAGGTGAAAGGGGAAGATCAGTACTTATACAGACCACAATATATTGCCTGCTAATTAAATCACAAATTGAATATGAATGAATTTAATAGGAAAATCCAAGAGAAGGTTACCTCATAGTAGTCAATATTTCATCAAACAGCAGGCTGCGTCAGCCAGTAATGGAATGCTGAGCTGCTAGAATTTGATTGCCATGTTTTAATTTGAGGGAAGGGGCAGCCAACAAGACGGACCTGTACCTTGAATTTCTTTTGCTAATATTAAAAACATTTTATCCGTGACTTTTAGTTTAAAAAATGGACTAAATAACCATTTAATTTTGTTCTTTCCAGACCAAGCATTTATACCAAAGCCATCACATGCAGACTATTTCAAGTAACAGCAGCTGTGAAGGGTTGCCATAAGCCAGACATGTCAAACACAAGGCCTGGGGCCCGCAAAGTGGTTTCATGTGGCCCGCGAAGCCATCCTGGAAACAGTGAGGGAACGGCCCCCACTGCTTTGGCCCTGGCCCAGGCCGGCCGGGAACCAATGTACAATTTCGTGGTGGCCATCTATGCTGAAACGCATTCAGTCTTAGCTCCACAAGGCCGTCTAGAAACAGCGAGGAACCAGCCCCTGCCATGTCAGCCCCGTCCCCTTGGTGCATGCTGGGGAGATGTCACCCTTTGTGAGGAATGAAGAAATGGACCATGCCTTGGCGCTTGCCCTGATCCCACCCCCTTCTGCCAGAGACCCTCAGATCTGTCCCACTCCTGCCCAGGCCCCCACAGGCACCCTTGATGCGAACGATGTAGAGGTGGCCATGCCCATCCCGTAGGCCACACACACCCTGGCCACACACCCCCGCCCCCCCCGAGGGCAACCACAATGCTGATGCGGCCCTCAATGAAATTGAGTTTGACACCCCTGCCATAAGCAATCAGAGAAACCATACACTGCAAACATTTTGAACTATATCAAATTCCTAAGTATCCACTGAAATTCAGAGACATATTCTCTTGTCACTTTAGCAGGTTCTTCTACATGCCATTAAAAATATTATCCACAAATATTCTCGCTGGAACACAAACAGTATTCTTTGTAAAATTTTGTGACTGATTTTCCTTAAAACACTTGTTTCTCTATTCTGTGTCGCATACTTCTCCTCAAACTTTTTTACAAACAGAAAATACAATTGTTACAATCCCTATAGGCCCACGGTGGCCTCTGTAATTTGTGCCTGCACAGTTGTTGTGAGCTGCGTGGCTTTGTAAATGTGATTCCTGAATAAGTATGTTCACACTGTGAGGCCTAAAGCAAATTATACTTTCCTTCTGTGTGCATGTGTGTGAGTATATTTACAGACAGCTTAGTGTCCCAGTTTCATGACGATAAATTTTGAACCTTTCTTAAACTATCTCTCATCATCACTTTCTCTCTTTCATGAGCTACATCTTCAAGTTATCATAATTATGTGCACCCTGTTCTTTAATAGTTTTCATGGCGATCAACAAAACCAGACTAAATCTGCCCCACTCAATGAACCAGTCTATTGCTTAGTTCAGTGATGGCGAACCTATGTGGGCACATGTACCGTTGCCCCAGCCTTGCCTCCCCCCGTGACCCCCTCCTCTCCAGCAGCCCCTCTGAAGGAGTCGCCCCTGAGCATGGCCCACGCAGAGCAGCACAGCCAAGGACATGGCAGCCAGGCAGCGTAAACAAGACTCTGCCTTCACACCCCATCGTGCACAGTTGATGCTGCAGGGCACGGGCAGAGGGCGTGACCGCCATAGCGCTGCTGGGCTGCCTGGGTGATCTGCAGCGAGCCCTGGAGGCAGTAAGTAGCCCTGCGGGCAGACGGGATGGGGGATGGGGGGCGGAGTGGGGGGCAGGGCAGGGAACGGAGCGGGGCCAGTTTTGGGGCACTCGGTCTCTAAAAGGTTCGCCATCACTGGCTTAGAACATTTATTGCAACAATGTACTTATTTTTACAGTATCACAATAATTTACTGAGAATCAGCTTGATGCAGACATTAAGGCATCAGGTTAGAAACCAGGAGACTATGGGTTGTTGTCCGTCCCCCCCCCCCCCAGGCACAAAAGCAGCTGGGTGACCTTGGGCCAATAGCTTTTCTCAGCCCTAGGAAAGAAGCAATGGCAAGCTATTTCTAAAAATATCCTGCCAAGAAAACTGCAGAGACTTGTCCAGGCAGTCTCTGAGAATCAGACATGACTGAACGGAAGAAAAAAAAAATATTTTGCTAGATTTAAAATCTCACCTTTCTTTCAAAAAGCTCAAGGGGGACATAAAGGTTTTAATGGTATGCAGGAATCACCTTGGAAGATGAGGAAAGAGATATTTACTGCCTAGGGATCAGTCGAATAAGAGCATAGCCTGCATGGCCAGAGGCTCAGAAGGGACACCCCCCCATTTAAATTCTCAGGCTGTTAAGAAATGGTGGGCGATTTG
The DNA here is from genome assembly GCF_001527695.2 of Protobothrops mucrosquamatus. Classification (NCBI taxonomy): domain Eukaryota; kingdom Metazoa; phylum Chordata; class Lepidosauria; order Squamata; family Viperidae; genus Protobothrops; species Protobothrops mucrosquamatus. The sequence continues at coordinate 414,094 of NW_015386512.1, read as the reverse complement.
TACTTTCAGACTTGCAAAACTGATGTCAGCATTTTCAGGTAGACCAGACAAGAAATATGACCAGATGACCTAATTCTAGTTTATTGTAAGACTACATTAACAGAAGCTTGAGTCTGAATGTACAAATCTTGCGCAGAACTGAAATCCTTCTGGCAGGCAGCCCTTTTGCTCTTCTAGAGCTAGATATAGAAATTTCCAGAAATGTTCAAACTGCTTTACAGACATGCTGACATTCCCTGAAGAACATTTAAACCCCCCTAACTATTTATATGTTACAAAAAGCAGCAACACCTAATTAACTTTAGTTCATATTAAAGAAGCTAAGCAGAATTGGTACATGGTATTTACCTGAGAGATCACGAGGAAATCCAATTGTTATAGCTTATACTGGGAAGCTTAGAAATATCTCCAAAGTCAAAAATAGCTAGTTACTTCCATACTGATTCCAAGGAAAGGACTCAGATGTCATGCACACTAGAAATTGATTCAAGGGAATATTCAACTTAAGTACATAAAATAACTGTTTTCCCTAGTAAATCATATGACCCAGTCATTTCCAGAGCAGGTGCTGATTCTCCTCCCCTCTTAAGCTGCAAGACACATCTATAAAGACAACAAGAAAAGATGGAAATGGCATCCTAAGAACAGTATTAGGCCTACCTTACTATTATTCAACATGAACATTGCTGGCCCTGCTGTAATAATGTACATTAAGGCTTTGCAAGAAAGAAAACTCTTTGGAAAAACAAGAATATTTGTGGACTTGCTGACTCAGGAATTCTGGGAGTTGAAGTTCATGAGTCATAAAAGAGCCGAGGTTGCCTACCCCTGCTCTAGGAAGTATGAATACACACAGAGTTGGAAGTACAAAATCCTAAGGAAACAAATTGATTTAATTTAATTTAAAAAATCAATCAGGCATTACTCATAAAAACTTCCTCAGAGTCTACTAGAATGATAAAGGGCGAAAAGAATTAATAATGTATGGTAATGGGTTATCCATTACCACTGAACAAGTTATAATTGTATGGCTGGAAAAAAGGTGTGGTATCATTTAGTTTATCTGACCTCCATTCAGAGAAAACCCCCCCCCCCTTTCAGCTGCTCAAATGAATGCACCAGAGATCCTGGCTACATATCTGCAAAAAACTTCCACGCTCCACTTACGACTGAAATCTAGAGCAGAGGTTTTAAACATCAGCCACAATTCTCTCTAGTTTACCCAGTCTATCCTTCCATTAATGACTGTTCCAGACTACCTTTATTTTCAATTGTCCATGACGTTAAATTCCAGACAATATAGGGCAATGCTCTGACTCAACTGATATGCAGCAATATACTAAAAAAAAACAGCTAAAGTTAATAGGTTTCATATATTTTTATATATGAGAGAGAGGCAGCTGGTATTCCCATAATGGTATACCCTCCAAGCATTGAAGTAAAAGGCATAGGGAAGTTTAAAACATTCTGCTGCCTGGCTGGTAAATGTATTGTTCTTCTTGTATTCTTTGTTATGATAGAGATCAACTTCATAAGCTAAATGTAATCACTTGTCCTTGTATGTTGTATGCACATTGTATTTTCTTCTTCAGACAGGTTGTCAAATGGAAAGTGTGCACATTACAGATAATGTTGCTGTTTTTGAACATTTAGCTTTGCTGCAGACCTTTGCAGAGCAAAAAAAAAATCATGCTCTCTATGGACAATATTCAACTGAATCTGATGCAGATGCTTCTTTGCTGCGCTCACATCTGGTTGTCTGTATAGACCAGGGCTTTTCAACCTTTTCACCCATTGTACCACTTTTAGGATATGGCAATATCCGAGTACCACCAGTTGCCTAGCAAGGTGTCAAAAACTTGATGACCAAAAAAAAAAAAAGGAAAAAAGTGATGAAGTACAGGTAGTCCTCGACCTACAACAGTTTGCTTAGTGACTGTTCAAAGTTACAATGGCGTTCTTCCTCCTTTCCGAGATTTTCATTGTTATGAGCATTTCTGTTGAGGATTGGCAGCGGGGGTGGGGTGGGGGGTGTTTGGTTTTTACCCTCCCCCCGGTCTGCTGGATGGTTGCAGCAGGTTTTGGTCACATGACCCTGGGGCACTGGGACCGTCATAAATATGAATCAGTTGCCAAACATCTGAATGTAAATCACAAGACCCTGGAGATGCTGCAACATTCCAGCTGATCGGCGCTTCTTCTGGGCTCAGCAGAAGCACCAGGATCAGTGCCGAGCTCCAGCTGGAGCCTGGTGCTGACCCTGGTGCTTCCGCTGAGCCCCGACAGCCCTGCAGCTCCAGCCATCTCTCGCTCAGGCTTGTGCGGTGCTGCCACCGGTTCAGCTCATTCCCCTTCCCCGCTACCACTTTTCTAGGATGGTCACGTACCACCTGCCAGGTGCCAATGTACCACAGGTGGTACCCGTACCACTGGTTGAAAAGTCTTGGTATAGACAAACCAGGCAGCAGGAAAAAAAAAAGCTATTTCTTCCATTCTTTACTGTAAGAAATTTTAAAAACTCCAGGTCAATTTTTTTTTATAGATTGGAAGATAGAATTCAGCATCAGTTACCAATATATTTACTTTTATTTCTTATTGTAAAATATTTGAAATGTTCTTGGATTTGTTCTACTGGAGCACACAAGAGTCAAAATATTCTAACAGAGTGTTTCAAACGGAACTGTTTTATTCTGATATTAGAATTAAACTCGTGTACTACAACAAAGGATTATTTCTGAGACATATTACAACACTGAGATAAAATTGAACACCTCTGTTTAACCCCATATGCATATGAACAAGATACAACTAGAAGCCACAGTATTTGTGAATTATCTGTACATTAAAAAAGGTATAGTATTTTCACATATGGTATTTAGACAAAACCTATTTCTTACTTTTCTAGGTTAAATTTCAAAGTGCAAACCGCACTCATGTATTTTTAGTAAGCTATCTGGAAACTGGCTCAAACATGTGCTTACAAATGGAGAAATTACATAGTAGTATCTTTTGCCAAATGAAAACTAAAATGTACCGTAATTCTGACTTTAGGATTTCCAAAAACCTCCCTAACATTCCTGATATTTCTTTAAAAATATGTATTAATACATCAATTGATTTCTCTCTAATAGCAATTTTATGGAAATACATTTGCTATGCTCAAATGTATGCCACACTATTCCAAGGCTGCAAAAATCAATAAACTATTTACCACTTGTGAAAAAAGTGGCAGTGTGAAAAGATTTTAGCGTTAAACTGAACAGATGGGTTTATATAATTTGTGAACATTCATTTTTAATTACAGTAGTGCTTAAAAGTTTGTGAACCTTTTTGAATGTTCAATATTTCTGCACAAATATGACCTAAAATCTGATTTGTTCTCCATACAGCTCCAAAACTAAATAAAGGGAACCCAATTAAGCGAGTCAAAAATATACTTGTTCATTTATTGAGAAAGTGATCCAAAGCCACATATTTATGTGTATGGCAAAAGTATGTGAACATTTGCTTTCAGTAACTATATGCTTCCCTTGAGCAGCAATAGCTATAACTAAAAGTTTCTGATTAACTGTTGGCCAGTCCTGCATATTGGAATTTTAGACCATTTCTCCTTTCAGAACAGCTTCAGCTCAGTCCCAAAGGTGTTTTTTTTTCAGGAGACAACTGGACTTCCTTTGTTTTTCTTTGAAGATGTTTTGTTTCTCATCCAAGAAGCTTCTTCAGCTCTGACTGGATGGTGGGGAAAGGAAGGATTTATATTCCTTGCAGACAGCTAGTCATTTGCATTCTTTTAGAGCAGGGGTGTCAAACTCAATTTCACTGAGGGCCGCATCAGCATTGCGGTTGCCCTTGGGGGGGCGGGGGGGCAGCCAGGGTGGGTGTGGCCTACTGGATGGGTGTGGATGGAGTGGGTGTGGCTGCTGGATGGGCGTGGCCAACTCTACATCATTCGCATCAAGGGTGCCTGTGGGGGCCTGGGTAGGAGTGGGACAGATCTGAGGCTCTCTGGCAGAAGGGGGTGGGACTAGGGCAAGTGCCAAGGCATGGTCCACCGGGCCAAGTGCCAAGATGGCCACCACAAAATTGTACATTGGCTCCCAGCCGGCCTGGGCCAAGGCAGCGGGGGCCGTTCCCTCACTGTTTCCAGGATGGCTTCGCGGGCCACATGAAACCACTTCGCGGGCCGCATCTGGCCCCCAGGCCTTGTGTTTGACATGTCTGTTTTAGAGAGTTGTTGAGGCCACTTGGAGGTTTATCTGTATTGTCAGGGTCACCTGAGTAGTGCAAAAGTGTATGGAGCCTTCTGGCTGCAGGATGCTTTCTGCCCTGTTCCTGTAGTCTGCAATGTTTTCTGGAAATCCGTTCATTGCACTACTAAGGACACAGAAAACCTCCCTCTAAAAGAATGCAAACGACGTCTTCAAAGAAAAACAAGAAAGTCCAGTTGCCCCTTGAAAAAGCACCTTTGGGACAACCATGACCTGGATGACTGAAACATTTAGCTTCAACTCAAGTTTGCTGTTGGGCTTTCTTGCACGAATTGCCTGCTTCAGTTCCTTCCACAACATTTTTATAGGATTAAAGTCAGGACTTTGGCCACTCTAAAACATTTTCTTTTTGGATCATATGACTTATGTCTTTTGGGTCATGGTCCACTTGCTGCATGGTCCACTTTCTCTTGAACTTTACTTCAGGGACATCTAATACCCTGATATTTTCCTGTAGATATTTTGCTGGTACATTTCAGAATTCATAGTTCCATCAATTATAGCTTTTTAGCATATCCACATGTTTCACAAATTGTACATAGGCAGCAATGTTCTTTTTGGAGTGTAGTAGCTTTTTCCTTGCAACCCTGCCAACAACACACTATTGTTCAACATTCTCTTACTGGTGATCTCATGATACTGATATTCACCAATGCAAGAGAGATCTGTGGTGCCCTGAGGTTCTTTGAGACCTCCTGGAGTACTATACATCTTGCTTTTGGTATGATTTTGGTTAGCTGACCATTCCTGGGAGGATAGGGCTTTTTTTTTTTAAGTGCCTCCATTTATATACAATCTACCTAATCCTGAACTGGTGGAGTCCAAACTCTTTGGAAATTATTTTGTAACCTTTTCCAGCCTGGTGAGGATCAACTGTATTTAGGAGGTCCTCAGAAATCTCCTTTGTTTGATACATGACATACTTCCACCTATCTGTTTTATAAAGATTGGACTTTGATAGTGAATACTTAGAATTCCATTATTTAAATAAAGTAGGGCATCCCACACTCCCACTTGATTGTCACCCTATTGATTGAAACACCTGACTATAATTTCCCCTTCCAATGAACTGATAAATTTTTGAGATTCACATACTTTTGCCACAAACAAATATGTACTTGGATCAATTTCCTCAATAAATAGAAGAACAAGTGTAATACCTTTGACACATTTCCTTAGGTGGATTGTCTTTTATCTAGTTTTAGGACTATGGAGAAAAGATCACATTTTAGGTCATATTCATGCAAAGTATTGAAAATGCAAAAGGTGTCACATACCTTTAAGTACCACTGTAATACACCTTGTAGGGAAGATTGGTGGCATAGAAATTTGATAAAATTATTATTACTGTAGGCAAGAAGGGGAAGGAAGGAAAAAGAGCTGATGTTTCTGTTTTTCCTTCCTCCTTTTTTGCTTTGTTTACATTTTACTGTAAGTAGTTTTTGAAGATTTGCTCAGTCTGAGTTGTCCTAAGGAAGAGATTTGTTTCGTGAGGATTTTATATGGCCAGGAAGACAACCTTTGCTTTCGGCCTTGTAATTACACATACTATATATCCTAGTCCAGGGGTAGGCAACCTTGGCTCTTTTATGACTCGTGGACTTCAACTCCCAGAATTCCTGAGCCAGCATGGCTCAGCTTGGAAATCTCTCCCTTTCCCCTCATCATGGCTGGCTCAGGAATTCTGCGGGTTGAAGTCCACGAGTCATAAAAGAGCCAAGGTTGCCTACCCCTGTCCTAGTCCATGAGATAGACAATGTAAGTTCTTCAGACTGGATAATACTGTACCCGAAAATAAGATCCGGTCTTATAATTTTTTTGCCTCCAAAAGAGGAACCAGGTCTTATTTTTGGAAGGTGTCTTACCTGCTTACCTCAGGACTGCTGCAGCCAGGCCTCCTACCCCCCTACACCTGTCCCGCAGCTGCCCAAGTTGTTCTGAGGCTGTTTGCAGCCCGGCTGCACGTCACGTGGCTCGTTGCACTGCTGCTGCTGCCGCTTTGCGGCAGGCCGCATGGCTCATCACACCACCGCTTGTGGCCTCTTGCTGCGAGCAACAGCAGCAGCGCAAATGGCATGAAGAGCCTTGTGGCCTCCTGCTGCAAGCAGTGGCAGCAATGCAATCAGCACGCTGCGCTGCCTCCTGCTGCAAGTGGTGGCAGCGGCGTGATGCGCTACGTGGCATGCGGCCACAGAAGAACTCAGGCTGCGGCACAACAGGTATCAGGGCGTGGGAGGCCTGGCTGCAGCCGTCCTAAGGTAAAGTGGGTGCCGGCGCATGGGGCAGCTCCACCCCAGCTTGATTTTTACACATGTGCCTTGCCCCAAAACTAGAGCTTATTTTGGAGGGTTAGGGCTTATATTGAGCACACGTGTAAAAATCAAGCTAGGTCTTATTTTTGGGAAAACACGGTACTTTACTTGTTCCTGTCTGGCTACTTGTTCAATTGCCCCATTTTCCAAACTCCAGGAGTGAAAAGGAGGGGGAATCAAGATCAAAATTAATCAGGCAATTCTCTGAACTGAATTATTCACACAAATTTAATATCCATTCTTGAGGTTTACATAGTTGCCTAAATTTAGCAGTTATGTATTGTACATGCATACTATCCTTATATCACATTTCTATGACTATTTATAATGAAAGCTGAAGATGGTTAAGATTTCCAAATTCTGGATCATGGAAAAGTATGTGCAGTACAAAGAGAACATGCTTATTTTCCAGAAAGTGAACGCCAGAATTAGAATGATCACTGCCAGATGGTTTGGCTATCCTCATTACAGCACATTAGCATCCTACTGACAGCTACCAGACAACACAGGAAACGCAAATATATTTTAAAAATGGAAAGGAAATAGCAATATATACATTGTTCTCTGCATTTACAATATTCCAAAGTATGTTTCTAATGGCCCTGTGAATAGAACAACAACAACAAAAATCCTACAAAGCAAACAAAAAGAATGATGGAGAGAAAAAATTAAGGAAGTGAGGCACAACTGATTTTATTGCTTTTGATTTTCTGATACTGTAGTTTACATCCAACAGAACGAAACTGACAAAAGCAGGCCATACTTTTTATTGCTATAAAAATGGTATTTAAGTAAATGAAGCTGCTCTCCCATCCTGATATTAATGCACCTAAAAAGATGTTTTTAATATTTTGGAATTATTCATAGAAACAGTTTAAGAAAGGAACCTAGAAAGATTAGTAAAGATCCTCCACCCTTGACAGCATTCAATTATTACAGCAGCCAGAAAACGGAAAACACCCCCTGCTTTTTACATTCCAACAATAGGGACAGAGCTTTCCCACTATTATACACCAGTAATTATTAATCTGTACTCCAAAATCTTTCTTAATGAATTTTTCTTTAAAGTTAACTTTCAAAACACCCATGGTTTTTAATCTAGCAATCATATGTAAGATTCTAGCCCAGGGGTAGTCAACCTTGGCTCTTTTATGACTCGTGGACTTCAACTCCCAGAATTCCTGAGCCAGCCATGCTGAGGGGAAAGGGAGAGGTTTCCAAGCTGAGCCATGCTGTCTCAGGAATTCTGGGAGTTGAAGTCCACCAGTCATAAAAGAGCTAAGGTTGAAATTTACAGAGTGTTTTCCAAGAAATATAGACACTTAATTGCTATAAAACCATTTTGTCTCAAGGTAAATCCATCGATTGTGAGAAAAGCACATTCTTCAACCTCCATGTTTAACCACCAAGTACAGTATTATGATAAAAGTATTCCTTCATTAGCACATAACTACAGTAGTCATAACTACTGTGTAAGTATATGCATGCACTGTGAGTTTGCAATCAACAGAGGGTAGAGTACACAGGACTTCTTCCCATCCAACCAGTAGTGCTTTGTGTCTTAAGTATAATTTTTACATACCTCTTGAAAGATGAGCACTTTTATCTCTGGATTATAAATGGAATAATGCTCAAATTACTTTAACAAAATTTACAATCCTACACCCACTTAACAAAAAAGTTTTCCCAGTGGTCTTTATTGTTGAGTAGAAATATCTACTATAAATTCAATGCTAAGTACATAAATAAGGTTATCCCGTGTCCCTTCCTATTATAGCTATATAACTATTATATTAATATAATTATTTTTAACTGTTTTTTCCATTATTCTGAAGGCCCAGAATTCCCAGGATAACACATCAGATTTAAGTACCACCCTCTCTTTCACAGGGACAGGAAGTTGTATTATTGATGAAGCAATTAGCTTGAATAAATGCCCATTTGCATATATGTATTGGGAAGCAAGCTTTTTGAAATGTTATGGTCAAGACCTATTTCTCTGACCAAAGATTTCATTCAAATATTTTTGTATTTATCCCTAGTTTAGATTGCAGCCAAGCAGCAAACTATTTAAAAATATTAATATTCAACTACCCCAACTCAGATTACTCTCTCTATATATATATTACCTAAATTTGCACTAAAATGTAAATGATCAGAATCTGAGAACAGTATTAAAAACTCTCACTGTAATCTAATACAAAGGCACATGCACCCTATATTATTATTTTTAAAAAACACAGTATCATGCTTCCAGCTATGAATCAAATATCCAAATCTAGTAAGTTCATGTTATTTAAGTATGTTGACTAATGTAAAAAAAAAGCACTAAGACACTAAAAAAACATAAAATCAGGTTTTAGAATACTGCAGTATACAAAATATGCAAATTGTACAAGTTGTACTAAGAGCTGGAATGCAATAAAATTCTTAAGGCTATTAAAAATGAATGTTGACAGTGTGGATATATTCAAATTTCATGTGCATATTACATAGAAACACACACAGACACACACACAAAGGAAATTTACTGCTTTTCTGCCCTTCCCCCACACAAATATATTCTGGGGGGGGGTGTTTGCCTCTCTCTCTCTCCATGCACATTCCTACACCCATTAGGAAAACACTAGCGACAGGATACAGTACTTAAAAAGAGCAACGACTTCTCCAGTTGAGAATCGCATACACAACCCCCCCACAATTTTTAAAGCGGTTTGTGCCTGCGTTTTAAAAGAAGCACGAACAATGCACTCGATTTATCAGTTGACAGTGCCTGCTTTACAGGGATTAGAGGAAACAGGAGTGGAATATAGCCCCTTCTTCCGTTAAGAAACTGAATCAAAGCACTCCTCTACCACTTCTGATCTGCACATAACACAACTGTACGGAATGAATATTCAGAAAGATAACGTGTGTGTCTCGAAACAAACCTTTCCTAAATATTCCCTCTGCAAATCACCAAACGTGTTTGGAAGCGGCTGCAGCGCACCCTTTAATTTGTATGCCCCTCGGGGTCCACACCTCGAGACCCCGGTCGCACATACGCTTTAAGGAGTTGCATGCTCAAAAAAAAAAAATGTTATTAAGACGCGGGCAAATACTGAAAGGCGTCCTGTTCCACGCGGATCAAATCAGATGGGGAGAGAGAAAAGAGGTTTTTTTTCTGCCCATTCCTCACCCTCGTAACCCTTTTTCTGCCTGTCCGGGGCCTAGAAAAGGGGAAATTAGAGCGGATGTGTCATGTTTAAGCTCTCTTGTCGCCCTTTTATCCGCCCTCCTCCTTCCAGGAGCAAAGGGGGGGGGGAGTGTCTTGTTACTACCTCCACTTCGCTCTTGCCTCCCAAATGCACGCGCGCCCCGGGCAGGCCCCGCACATCGGCGGGGGGGGGGAGAGAAGATATTTCGGTATCTCCCCCCTTTCTTCTCCGGCCCTCGGAGGCTCCCGCGGAAGGGAACGCCCCGACTCGTTCCCAGGGCGATCCTGACCGCTGTCTGCCCCGCAAGAGGGATGCGCAACCCCGGGGAGAGGGACGAAGGACTCCCTCCCGCCGCCCCCCCCCCCCACCACCACCACGGCTTACCGACAACTCGGGGCTGCGCAACTCCCGGTGGGAGACGGTGCGGATGACGCCGGCTCTCCAACGCCCGTTGTTCTCGGGAGGCTCCTCTCCCCCGGCGCCGACGCACAAGAAGCGCTTCCCCACCAGCTCCGGCCGCGACTCCGCCAGGACCGCCATGACGGCCACTGTCGCAAGGCCGCCCCCGCCCGCCCCCACCCCCGCCGCCTAGCCGACCGCCCCCAGGCGCGTCGCGCTCGCTCTTAAGGGTCGCCCATGTCTGGGGCACCCCCCCCCGGCGGCAGGAAGCCCGAGCGGGACGCGCGGGAAGGGCGAGCGTGGCTGCGCGCGCGGCCGACCCCGCGTCGCCCTGGCTCCGAGCCGCGCGTCCCACAGGCAGCCGCTCAGCCTCCGCCGCCGCCGCGACCAGGCTGACACAAACACAGGGAAGGGAGGGGACAGCGGAGGGGGCGGGGGAGCCGCGCTCCGAGAGCCGCGGTGCGGCCCCGACCACTCCGCCCACATAAACCCACTGCCATGGAGACCGGCACAACGCGCCGTCTCCCTCCGCCAGACACAAACGCGCGGGTTGAGGGGAGGAGGAGGGGGGAAGCAGGCTCTGCAGCTCCGGCTATCCTCGGCTGCGGCTTCTCCCATCCTTCCTGAGGGGGGGGAGAGAGAAGGCCAGGGCGGGGGCGCTGCCTTAGAGAAGCCGCCCGTTCCAAAAATAAGGGGGCTCTTCATTCCTGGGACGGGGGCTCTTGCCCTGGCTGTCTGAACGAGGCCGGCACCGGCCTCCCCTTCCCATTCCTCGCGCGCCTTGAGCCCCTCCGGCGCCACTGGAAGCGAGCAGCTGGAAGACGGGCGGCGGGGGGGGGAATCGTTTGCAGAAGAGGCCTAGACTAGAGCAACTATCTGGGATTGTTAGTCCGGAGTTAGGGGAGGAGGGGGGGAGCGATCCGTGGCGCCCACAGCTGTGGTTGCCTCGTGTCGACAATAATGCAGCAGCAAGGCCCGATGGAGATAGGGGTGCTGGGGGGGGGCATTTTATTGGGCCGATGAGCTCTTTTCCTGGTTCTGCGCCTCTTGCCTTAAGATCTATTATCGTAAGGTAGATTGCAAGCTGCTCCTTCTGCTGATAACTAATTAAGTGGGGCTTATTATTATTATTGTTATCATCATCACAGGGTCGGTTGGATTGTTTTTATTTTTCTTCCGTGCTTTTCTCTCATCTCTGCAGGATGACTCACGGTGGCTGAGATCACTCTCCCCCCCCCCCTCTCTCTTTCTCTTGCTGAATGAAACACCCACCCAGGGAAAATTCTACCTATCCAGAGTAATGTTTTCACACTGAACAGAGCCTTGCCATGGTTACTGCACCCTGGTGATGCTGCTGTGGCTGCTACAGTTGGAAAGACCGCATCAGCCTGGGGAAAGCAAACAAAATAATCCAAGCTGGCTAACGTGGTTGCTCTCTGGAAAGAAGGGAGGCAAAATACTTCAACCTGTCCTGACAGGTTGTGTTTTTGGTTCCAGATAAAACTGGAGACCCAAGTCTTCCTTGGCTAAATCTCGCGAATAACTTGAGCATACCCCCACAATAAAAATAATGTGCAGCCAAAGGAATTCTTAATTAGCATATGACCTCTATGACACTGGACATCTCTATAAATCCAGTTCAGTCAAAAAAAAAAAGAAGAATCAAGTATTATACAGCTGTTCCTAAGCAGACACTCTGGGCTACTCTAGAGAATGCCCGACTCAGTCTTCCATGCAATCAAATGTGCAATGTTTTATCCTTTGTGTGTCAGCACAACATTCTAGAAAGCTCCGATTCGGCACCAGTATTGTATAAAAGAAGAGTAGAAAGGCCAAATGTCACCCAGAGATCCCTTTTGCAGCTTTGGATTAAAGAGGAAACACAGTAGGTTCAGCTCTCGCCAGTTTGCTTCCCTATAATGAATAGGAGTCTAGGTATGCTGCACAACAGGGTAAGAGAATAGGTCAGACAAAAGACAGGAGACAAAACAGGAAAACAAAGCCATCACTCTGGGGCTTACTGCTAATCATGGGAACAGAAAAAAGTCTCTGAGCAATTTGGCTAAACCTGTGAACTCACTGTAAAGGACTTCCCGGCTGCGTATTAGGGGAGTACATGACACGCATTGTGGCTTGGATGTTCCAACTAAACTTCTAACTGGCATGTGGTCTGACTGATCTGAAACCCAAAACATTTTGGTTCATCCAGGTTTTGCTGGAGACAAAATCTCTAGGGCAGTGGTGGCGAACCTATGGCACGAGTGCCAGAGGCGGCACTCAGAGCCCTCTCTGTGGGCATGCACGCTGTCGTCCCCGTCCTAGGCCTTCAGCTGGGTTTTATAAAACCTTTTTGCTTTAGGCCTCCTCCGCCGTGTGCAAAAAAAAAAAAAAAAAGGTTCAATCAGTCAATTTCAACTTCTCGCGGGGAAAAAAAAGATCTTGCAAAGTTGGAATTGGTTGATTGAACTTTTTAGTCCCATCCAGTCTGCCATTACCACCACAGCTACACCCACCCAATTGGCCATGCCCAGCCAATTGGCCATGCCCAGCCAATGGGCCACACCCACCCGGCACTCGACGATGCATAAGTGGGTTTTGGGTTGCAGTTTGGGCACTCGGTCTCTAAAAAGTTCGCCATCACTGCTCTAGGGGACTTACAGGGTGAGTCGGGCAAGCCTGCCTTGCCCCTTCCTGCACCACCTGTATGCCAGTCCATCCTGTGTCATCCTTGTATTTCCCTTGAGCTGCTCTGCTTGAATTCATGAGCAGCAGATCTGACCAGCCCACCCATTCCTTTCAGATCTCCACAGTGCCTCCCTTCCCCTTCGCTGAACGAATTCAAACATAGCACATCTTTCTACCTAGACTTTCAAGTGCCTTAGTGTCTATTATATATTTTTTAATCTCTTTATGTTTGCCACACTGAGCACGCTCCCAGGTACATGCCTAGACCAAACATGTATGCACCAGCTCTGAGCACAGGCAAAGCAAGCACAATTTGGTTCACCTCAAACAAGCAAACCTGCACACAGAACATTTTGCACATCATTAATGCGAAGGAACCCAGACTTTTTCTTACAGAAAAAAAAAATCAAAAAGCTTTAGATATCTAAAGGAATATCTCTTAAGGTTTCAAGCAGAAATGCAAAAAGCAGACAATTGAATCCCAGACAACAATCTTGCAAGCAAATAAAAGAAGCTACATTTTGCAAGGGTCAGAGTAGATCAATTTCAGTATTAGGGAAAGTGGGAAAACTCCGTAATGCAGATGCAGTCATAAGATACGCAGATAGTTCATTACGAATAACATCCCTCCCTACCCAAAATGCAGAAAGAATATAAAAATGATAGCCAGAGGTTCAAATTACAGTTTGACCATGGACTTAAAAAACAATACATTTTTCTGGCATAGTACGGAACGGGGAAAAGACAATAATGACCCGCTACAGATTATTATAAAGCTGAAGGTGCTCTTGCAGTTTGGAAATTGTGTTCGTAAAATATCCCTAGATACTATTTGGGAGGGAAACCTATTAATCTGAATTAACAAAAAATACCAACACTAGTGTCTTATTAAAATGATATACAGAATACTGTATGTTTATTAACTGCATTTAAAAGTATGGTGCTGCATACTATAAAACATAAGATTAATAGAAATTATTCAAGCCTCCTGCAATCTTATATTCTAAATTTATGTGTGTAATTTAAGTATGCTATTAGAGGCTGCCTTTTTTCTTCTACCAATCCCTCAGTCATAAACTGTTACATGTGGTTAGTGTACATTTTATTGTCAAATAAGGAGTTCTACACTTGTCTACACAAATAAGCAAGTCCTACAAACTGTGAAATATACCCAAGGAACCCATCATACGACTGAAGTCTAAGTATCTGCAGAGTACCAAACTGCTCCTTGAGAAAGGAATTGAATCAGAATCAGAATAAAGCTGGAAGGGACCTTAGAGGTCTTATAGTCCAGACCCCTGCTCAAGCAGGAGACCCTATACCATCTCAGATAAGTGACTGTCCAATCTCTTCTTAAAAACCTCCAGTGATAGAGCGCCCATGATTTCTGAAGGCAAGTTGTTTGACTGGGTTAATTGTCCTCACTGTTAGGAACTTTCTTCTTAAATCCAGGTTACTTTGCTCCTTGATTAGTTTCCATTTATTGTTTCTTGTCTTGCCTTTTGGTACTTTGGAAAATAAATTGACCCCAAAGCACCAATGTACAAAATAGGTATACTCATGGAGAAGCCTACTGTCATTTATTTAGTTAGGTTTTTATCATACCTTTTGCCCAGAAAATCAATGTGGTATTTCCTCCTCCAGTTTTTCCCAGGGTAGCAGAGCTAACAGACTAGCTGAAAGTCATGTTTCCACAGCTGAGGATAGACTCAATCTAGGTTTTCCTGTTCTAGTCCAACACCTTATCCCAATGTTTCTCAATCTTGGCAATTTTTAAGATGTGTGGACTTCAGCTCCCAAAATTCGGTGAGTCACCCTTCTGGAAGATGAGGTACACACATTTTAAAATGGCCAAAGTTGAGAATCACTGCCTTAACCACTACTCTGCACTTCTCTTATGACTCCCAATCCTCCCTCTCTGAACCTTTGCCCAATGTGCTGTCAGTCAGCAGGACTGCCACATATTTAAAAATTACCAAGAACAAGAATAAATTAGGAATTGTGAACATCTATGTGGCAGCTTGCTTAGCTTTCGAAGAAAAGATCCTTTATCCTCAGAATATTTGTTGTCTTTTGTGAAGCAAGTAACTTTATTAGCCAATAAGGAAATCAAGGCTTATGAATATTGTTTGTTTTCTTTGTGCCAAATGGTTTTGTAATTCATCAACTACACTTGATTACAGTAATTGATCAAAGCACCATGTGGTCAGTGCTGTTAATAGTTTTCAACAGCATGACTCTTGAAGGGCTCAAAAATAGAAACACAGCCATTAAATTACCAACATCTCAATCACAGGACCTGGAAAGGATTGATACAATTATGCTGCCTTAAGGCAAATTCCTCTCTTTCTTCAATAATATATCAATTTTATATTAATCACCCATTCACATATCACATAAGATTATACCTTATTATTCCTTATCCTCTTATTTTCAAATAATTCACAATTCTTATCCACTGCAAGATTTCCTAGTTTCACAGAAGTAGATAAGAACATCTATTTCAGCAAAAATATAGAATGGGCAAGAGAGGATATTTATCATGTTGTATTATATAAAAATATAAACATATTATTTTTAGTAGCTAAAATATTTCTTGGTGCAGCTGGCGTGCTACTGTCTGATACAAGAGAGTAGGAATGGCTTAAAATCCCATCTTTTTACCTAGATTTTAATGTTCAGTAATGTAAGGGTTTTATGCTGCTGGTTTTTAATGTTTATACTGTAGATAGATGTGTGTGTGTGTCTGTGTGCATGTACATGCCTATGTCTATAGATGTGTATGAAAATAAGTGTAAGAATACAATAATATAATATAAAAGCCAGTTAGTTACTTAAAATGTAAACTGCTTAGGAAAGCCAGTTTGGTCTGGTGATTAAGATGTTAGATTAGAAGTGGAAAAAAACTAGGCACAAAGCTGGCTGGGTGACCTTTGGTCAGTCAGTCTCTCTCTCTCTCAACCTTAGGAAGAAGGAAACAAGGACAGACCACTTGGGAAAGACCTTGCCAAGGAAACTGCAGAACTTGTCTAGGCAATTGCCAGGAATCAAGACTGTTCAGAGGCATCCAATAAATTAAGCCAGCTGATAAGAGTCATTTGGAAGTAGGTGGCATGTAAACACGCAAACTAAAACATTTTTGTAACATTTTGATTTAGTACATTGGATAGATCTAGCCAATTGTAGGTTATTGAAGATATTATATTTAAACCATAACTTAGCACGATGTCCTTAGTTTGAAGCTCTCAGTGTTAATACCACTTTACAATGCCTTGGTAAGGCCACACTTGGAATACTGCATCCAGTTTTGGTCACCGCGATGTAAAAAAGATGTTGAGACTCTAGAAAGAGTACAGAGAAGAGCAACAAAGAAGATTAGGGGACTGGAGGCTAAAACATATAAGGAACGGTTGCTGAAATTGGGTATGTCTAGTTTAATGAAGAGAAGGACGAGGGGGGACATGATAGTAGTGTTCCAATATCTCAGGGGCTGCCACAAAGAAGAGGGCGTCAAGCTATTCTCCAAAGTGCCTGAAGGCAGGACAAGAAGCAACGGGTGGAAACTAAGCAAGGAGAGAAGCAACCTAGAACTAAGGAGAAACTTCCTGACAGTTAGAACAATTAACCAGTGGAACAACTTGCCTCCAGAAACTTTACTTACTATTACTAGAAGGTTATTGGTTTCTGTTATCAGTACAACAATCTGTACTGATGCCAAAGCTAATGAATACCCTGTGGCAAGGGAGTCCCAATAATTCTCTTTTGGTTCAGATCCAGCCTCAAGCCATAGGAAATTACCCTCTCATGTTCTCTCAGCCCAGCCTAATTTGCAGGATTGCGGGGGAACTGGGGTATGTACAATAGTGGCCAAAATTGTGGAAACCTTTGGGGAAAAGTGCACAGTAGAAATGCCACCTTTGATTAAGTTTCTACCCATTTTTCTTCTAATTTCTTTATAACTGTAGCCTTGTTCACTTAATAATACTATTTTACATCGCTTTCTGGGCGACCAGTCAACTCTTTGCACCATGACTTTAATTTTATTACGTTTTACAAGCTCACTAAATGAAAGAACACAAAAAAACCCCAACCAACTTGATAGCGATCACGTAACACACTGACAAATGTCCTCCTCTCAGCTTCAATACATGACATCAATAACTGAATCCTACTGTGATCTGATTGGCTCATTGCCAAATCAAGATGACACCCGATTGGCTCTCTAAACACTCATGCTCATTGGTTACAATCAGATGAAGGAAAGCTACCTGAGATCAACCTAAGCAAGTTGTGCTTCCTTTTTCTGGTTATTTGGCTATGACTTTTCATAGAATACAGTACAGATAATTGAACAAACGTTGTTGCATTACATTCTGGATTAAATTATCTTTCCATTGATATATACTTTTATGGTACTACTCCCCTCCAAAAAAAGTGGTGTCATTAGCCATCAAACCTTAAAAATACAATTTTCCCAAAAGGTTTACACAATTTTCGCCACTACTGTAATGATATATATGTTGTCTTGAGCTCCTAAATGAAAAGCAAGATATAAACCCCCCCCACCCCCGCCATGTAACACTTCCAGACTTTCTTCACCTTAACTTACATTATATATCTTGATTACATACAACTGTAATTATATATAACTTTGGTGTTTTATAAATCATTGCTTATGGTTTAATATTTTACAATTTACAAACAGATCCAATCTGTTTCTTCCAGAAACCATGACACATGGGCTATTATGTTGTGTAAGCCCGGCTAATAGCATTCCCAAGGCCACTTGCATATTTCCCATGCATTTAACTCCACAGTTTTGTTACTGAAAATCAACATGGTCAGGGTGCTTAAGCACAGGCTCAACAGCAAAACGTCGCTTCAGTTTCTCAAAAGTGGCTTGACATTCCACTGACCATTTCAATGGTTGACTCAGTTTGGGTTTGCTGTTGCAGCATTGTTTTTTTTTCCCACAACAAATCATCATTCTAGCACATCTGTCATAACCCAGTAAAAGTCTTTTCATTTAACATAACGGGGGAGGGGGGGAGAGAAAATACACACACATATCCCTATGGCAGTGGTGGCGAACCTATGGCACAAACCTATGCCAGCCCTCTCTGTGAGCACACGCACCGTCTCCCCAGCTCCGCCTCCTCCCATGGCCCCCTCACCAGCAGCCCTCCCGGAGGAGAGTCGCCCCTGGGCGCGGCCCACACGAAGCAGCGCAGCCAAGAACATGGTAGCCGGGCAGCGGGGACAAGACTCTGCCCTTGCACCCCGTTGTGTGCAGATGCTGCTGCGGGGCACGGGCGGAGGGTGTGGCTGCCATGGCGCTCCTGGGCTGCCTGGGTGATCTGTGGCGGGCCGTGGAGGTGGTGGGTGGCCCAGTGGGCAGGGCGGAGCAGGGACGGGGGTGGGGGGCAGTTTTTGGGCACTCGGTCTCTAAAAAGTTCGCCATCACTGCCCTATGGAATTCAGCTTGGGTAGAAACTACTACTAGGGAACTATTTAAACCATTTCTTTCTTTCTTTTTTCTTTTTGGTCACCAAATCTGATTAATCCACAAATGACCTTGGAACTTTCCCTTTGCCCCTTGGGGCTAGCTCTAATGAGGCTATCTGATGGGGATAAGATGGAGGAAAACAGAGAACCTAACACATCCATAAAACCTCTGTCTTTAATACCAGAGGAGGCCCTAAGAAAACAGGAACCTTAACAGGCTGTTGGAGAAGGAAGAAATGGTTCCTGCTTTCTCCAGGCCTCCTTCACTGGGGATAATCTTTTTGAGGAGGGAAGGAGGACTCCAACAATACCAAATGGAGGTAATATACTGATGTAGCCATAAAGCTCAGCTGCCATGGCTACAGTCCTGAAACTGAGCCATGCTGAACTTTTCCCTTCCTTTTCAGATCATGTTTCTCTTAGAAAGAAGCAACATGGGAAGACGTTTTTTTTCCATTGCAATAGGAAAGGACTTAACTCTCTCGCTGCCTTCCTATGTACTAAAACCGTTGAAAAAGACAGTGAAAGTAATGGTTAGCGGTTAAGCTACAAAAGTAGCATCTTAACTACAAAAGAAGCAGTGAACAGAAGGAATAATGCTTGCTGCTTTCTTTCTTTTTCTTTAAAAAAACAACAACTCAACAGCTTAATGATTTGTGCTCAGGAAAAAATGATCTGCAGACAACAAGACTCGCACAGTGACACCCTAGGCTAGTCAAGGTGGACCACCCTAGGCTAGTCAAGGCTGCTATAGAGATTCCTCAAATGTTATTATAGTATTAACAGTTAACCTAACCTTGGGTTAATTGAAATTTGGTTTGAAACTGCAGTTCCTGGAGTCACACAATGAAGAAAACATAAGACAAAAGGAAAGGTAAAAACATCTGGATTTCTTTGCTTTCTCCAGCACATTGTTCTTGATGTCCACTGAGCAAATAATATAAAAAACTCATAGACATGAAAAAAAAACCTATTTAAAAGGAGTAACTTTACAACATAAAATATTTTTTTTCCCCTGTGCAATCATTTGTGATTTTTGGAGCTTGCCTGGACAAGTCCTTGTAATGTTTGTGGCAAAGTTTTTCAGAAGTGCTTTGCCATTGCCTCCTTACTAGGGCTAAGTGAAAGTGACTGGCCCAAGGTCACTCAGCTGACTTCCTGCTTAAGGCAGAATTAGAACTAGTCAAAGATCCACCTAGTTTTTATGTACATCACATAAACATAAAGTGCCTGTAATATTTCTGTCTGGTGGAACAATCGTGGCCTTTGGAGAAAAGTAAACTTATGGATCTAGAGCAGGGGTCTTCAAACTTGGCCCTTTTATGACTTGTGGACTTCAACTCCCAGAATTCCTCAGCCAGTGTGCCTGGCTGAGGAATTCTGGGAGTTGAAGTCCACAAGTCATAAAAGGGCCAAGTTTGAAGACCCCTGATCTAGGGTCAGGCCTTGCACCACATTCTGCCTAAGCTACATTAATCCAAAGCCAATGTTTTAAGTAAGACGAGGCATATCTAAATTTGGTTCTGGTTCAAGCAACTCTTAAGTTTAACTACAGCCTGGTTACCCAAATGTGGTCTTGACATATTAAAGACAGAGCACTGTAACTTTGGATGTTGGGTGAAATCACAGGGGAGATCTCTTGCCTTCATGTTGTCTTCTTGGGGAATTTAGCTAGCTTTTCTGGGTCTGACTGAACATGACTCCTTTATGCTCTTAACCTAAACTACGTAGTGGTGGTGCACAGGGACCAATTTAATCTCACAGTGGGAACATGTATACTTTCCAACTCAGCTGGAACCAGAGCAGGCCATCACAGAAAACTAGAAGTAGCTTTATGGTGTTAGTGCTGTTTATGGCAATTTGTGTTGCCTCTTACCAATCATTTCCCAGCTCTTTGATGGGGCCTGATTTTAGAGAAATGGTTCCAACGTTAAATGGTAATGTAAAAAAAAAAAAATATGGTTAATAATTGTGCTAGGCATTGTAAAGCAGGGAGATAAGGAGGAGCAACTAAGAGATCAGGAGCAAACCAATCATAGCCCAGTACTGATGGCTAGCATAATCCTAGTCATTACAGATCACTAGCAAATTTAAGATTAATTTAATTTCATATCAACTTGTAGCATTGATTCCCAGCAATGCTGGAGGGAGGGAGAGAGAGGGAGAGG